>NC_079439.1:48144181-48349181 GCF_903798145.1 Danio aesculapii | reverse complement strand
TAGCCTATATGTAACACTGCTTCCAGGTATCCTGAAAGGAAGGGTAATTCCATTATTATTTTTTTCCATTTCTAAACCTAAACAAGTTAACTTAACGTCCATAAGATCAATAAGGACATTATAGTTGTTCTACAGTCAAAGCAACAATGCTTTTAATTCTTCTAATAACTTTAACTTATGAAGTTATTTAATATCAGTGGTTATGCAGTAAGATCATATGTCTCTGGTAAGTTAGATAAGTAGCTCTAGCAGGACGGTAGCCAGCCTGGTGAAAGGGGTGGTTCTTTTTTTTCTCAAAAGGTGGACCTTTTTGCAGTTATACGCCTCAGTTTCTATTTAACTATGAGATTTAAATACTGCAATTTAGTGACTTTTTTTTTTGGCTGGGTTAGCTAGTCAGATGTCATCATAACCACACTTTTTGTTGTACTAAAATATTTCCTAAAACATTCCAACAAAAAAACAAGACACATTTTTAAAATACAAATTTGTTTCATATATCATTAGGAAAAAATAGAAATCTGTTAAAGTAAAAAAAAAAAAAAAAACTATAGCTTACTATCATTTATTAGACAAAAAACAAACTGGCCAGCACATTCAACTGGCCTCAGTCACAATTTGGCAATTTCAATAAAAAGAAAATTAAAACATAATAATAATGTGTGAGGGGTGGGTCTTCCGAACCACCCGAAGCCCCCCTGGCTACAGGGCTGAAAAGTTAGAACATGTTTTATGCTTATAGTAAACAGGTTTTTTTATTAGAATTTTGGCTGTAAAAGTGCACCTACTGGTGTTTCAGGCGCAGGTCAGATTTTATTTTGTTTATATTAATTTTGTCTAAAAAAATGGTTAGACCTGTCCAGTTTCATCTGGAATGCATCCCAGATCACCTTCTGAAGTGGTTTGAGCGATCGCATTTATATCCGATCACAATAAAACGAACGAAGTGACCAAACAGCCTCAAAAGCACAGACGTGACGGGATTAGCACCTTTTGCTGTGACATGACATCTGACAGCTGAGGACTCCGCTTGCCATTAAAGCCTTCATTGCATAGTTATTTAAAAAAAAATATGTAAAAAATGGATGTCGCATCAAAGATTCAAATGTTACCACTCAGTGGGTTATGTCACATGACTCGCGTCAAATTATTGTGGCTTTGGGGCTCTATGGGATTTGAAATAATTTACTGGCCATAGTTATTTCAAATTACACTTTATTACAATATATTATATTATATTAATTAGATAATAAATATATTAAATAATATTAAATTACATAAAATAATTAAAAGGACAAATTCTGGACAGTATCAACAGATATTAAGCAGACAGTCTACTAATACTCAAATGAACCATTTAAATAAAGAGTTACTAAATGTAACCTGTAGTACAAGCAGTGTTGTTAAACCTCTAAATATTTGGAACCACTTGAGGGCCGGTAAATTGAGTAAATTTATTTTATGTATTTATTTTTTGTCTCACTGCGCTTTGACAAGAGGTGGTCCTTCTTAGGTTAAAAATGTATCAAAAACATCTTGGAACAAGGTTTTCACACTGGCAACTCTAAGACACTTAGTGAATTTATTTGTCTGACAGTGACCAAGGGGAGGCAGAGCTTACCGATAGGTCAGTTACAAGTTAAAATGTTGACAAAAATCAGCCAGTAAGAAGTTAAAGCTGTTCGTTCAGAACCACTACTGGGCTCAGCTAAACAGTTTGGCACCAAGGATAGCCTCACATCCACTGCCAGTCAAACCACTGAAGCAGGAGCACATGTGTGTCCCAGCACTGCCTCCCAGTTAACGCTGGACCCCCTTCAGAAAAATCCATTCACAGTGTTATTCTGAAAGAAAATGTAGCATTTGCTCTTATTATTATTATTATTATTATTTTTTTTTGCAGGGCTACACTCCTGGATTGGCTTGCTTCGAAGACGTGTGGTAGACACTGACCCTTGTGTATACTGGCCTTTCCCAGAGCCCATTACGTCCACAGCTTGAGAGCCATTTCTGAGGAAACTATAGCTCTTAGCAGAACTACGAACGTGCATATGACCATGAGAGACACGCTGTCAGTCACATTTCCTTTTTTTCCCCAATACTTTCTCAAATCGTGTAGTGAAGCTACAAGTTTCTGGGGTTTTAGATATGAAAAGTGGCACTGATTTTCAATATGCTATTCTACACACAAATTATATATACTCTAGTTCTACATGAGGAACACAAATGATAGTAATCTGTGTATAGAAGACTACTGTATATTGAAATTGTATGTCACTTCTCATCATTCAAGTTCGAGTTTGCAAAAGTTTTTAATGGTGTAGTTTGAACAAAAACAGTAATTCTAGTTTCATTTAAAATTTAATGTGTTCCTTTTTATCAACTTATCATTCTTTAGAAATTATAATAGCAATTATCATTTTAAGATAACCATAAAGCCATCATATTTACAGTTTCCGTGGCAAAATTTGTAATCGTAATACTTCATTTTCCATCTAATATTTAAATTTCATTATATCATTATCTTTAAACAGTACACTAAAATTTGGCATCAGCCATTCAAGTAATTTCAACACATTTCAAACTGGACAGGACGTCTCCAGAACAAGGCATTCCTCCAGCCAGGTGACACTGTCGCCTTTCTATTTCTACTCTCTTTTTATCAATTGATTTTTAAGGGTCATGCAAGGTGGGATGATGTTGCATCATAGTCTAGTATCTCATTCTTCACCTATAGTGAGGAAAGTGCAACCATGGATAAAGAGCTCTTTAAAAGCACACTTGTAATACCCTTGACCTAATGGAACGTGACTAGAAAGGCTTTCATAATGGTAATAACGTCAAGTCACCATGATGTGTATTTTCTCAGTTATGTTACATTTCATTTATTTCAGACTGAGACAGAGGCAGCAAAAAAAGGTCAGAATGTTCTTTTTGGTTCTCTTGCTTACTTTTCTTTGCTCTTTTGCATTACAAGGTTGATTTAGCATGGTCCCTTAGGATTAGTAAACCATTACACATGACTCTGAAACAGACCTCACAGCCTGAGGTGGATAATGGTTTGTTTTAACATTGGACTTATCGGAGTGATTCCCTCTGCTGGCCTGGGGGATTTCTTTTAGACAGTTTTGTCAGATGGATTTCAAACCAATCATTTCTGAGCACTGAATCACTGTTGCCAAAGGGAATAGAGACAGAAATCAACACCATATGAATGAGATTGATGACAAAACAGAACAGAAGGCAATGACAGTCCCCCTAAAAAAAAAAATAAATTATATATATATATATATATATATATATATATATTATTATTATTATTATTATTATTATTTATTTATTTATTTATTTATTTTATTATTTTTATTTTTTTCTTAAAGTGCCCCTATTATGTATTATAAAAGGTCCTATTTTGATTTTGGGAGTCCACAACAATAGGATGATATGCATGCAAGGTCAAAAACATAAATAATAATAATTGTCAGTAACACTTTACTTGACGGGGGTGTTCATAAGACTGTCATGAAACTTTTATAATCATGACATGACAAGTTATGATTGAGTATGATATTTTTTGCATGGTTATGACAACTGTTATTAAGTGTCATTTGCTCAGTCAAGCCTCATTCACACTACGAGCGACCGTTCATTTCAATGGATGATCCCGTCCCATACAGCTGACATTACACAGCTCGAAGATGACTGGCTTAATCCTGAGCGGTCTGCCAGTTCCCTTTGGAAAGAACCAGTTGCCAGGATACTTTGTTGGTGCAATATTTTGTAATGTGCAATTTAACATAATTGTCTCTAGGAGTCGCCAATGGAAATAAAACAAACACACACAAGTAAAACACGTATGGCAGACATGAAGTTGGCATGGAGCAACGGACATTCTCACGTAAATTTCATCATTCACATTCACACTTCATATATCTTTTGAACTTTCACTGTAAAAAATATATGATCAGTTAGTCATGACAGCATATACTTTTTAATTTAAGCTAATTATGTTCTGAATTAATTTTATGTTATGCAAGCTGTTTTAAGTCAGTTTAACATATTTTAAGTTCATCTTAAAATTTAAGGCAATCAGGATTTTTTTACAGTATTGGCCTTTAATATCAATCTAGAGTTTATAATGCTCAAAACGAAAAAAGTTATAGATGCTTAAGTAATGTAAAAAATGCACAGCATTAAACATTTTAATATTTCATAAACAAATAAATGACATGAGTCCCAGAGCAATACAGAAAAGTTTGTGGCCTGTTTTCACTGACTGGTACAGTACAGTATGGTTCTGTACGGGTCGCCTTTATCAGGCTTGCGTTTCCACTGCCAGGGTACCAATGGTACAGTCGACGTCATTCTCACTCAAGGAAATGTCTGAGTAAAGCTGTACGGGTCGTTCACATATCATATGAGAAGCACTTCTCACAAAACAGATGCTTTACACACATAAATACTTGTGTATAAATGTTCATTATTAACCTTTCTATGAACCTAATTTGATTATAAATGCAGATCAATGATAGGACAAATTGGCCTACTGTAACGTCTGCAATTATATAAAATAAATAAATAAATGCAACATATAGGAAGACATACAGACCCTTACAGTCACCGATATGTTACCAATTAGAGAAAAGCTACACACAGCATACATTTAGGACTTATTTTGGTTCAAAAACCACACTCATCATATAGTCCACAGTCAGTGCAAACCTCTCATCTGTATCTTTAATCATCACCAGCACATGTAACATCTGTTAGAAAGCAATTCCGTCATTCTGAGTTCATATTAGTCCTAAAGGTGATGATAATAATTAAACATAGCAGCTTGTTCTTGTTATAGGTTGCTTAAAGAATCATTTGCTTTTTAGTTTTGTTAGGCTTCTTGTCAGGTTTTTTTGCACCTCACTCTTGCGTTTGTCTGTTTATGAAAGGATCGGATGTCAGAAGCACTTTAATAATCACGCGCACAATATTATCATCAGTTCAAGAAGTTTGTTATTTGATGCACCGCTCACGCACGCGAGAAAGCGAAACTGCTAGCGCTTTACACTGCCTTGTAAACAACTACACTGCACAGGTAGGTCTGCTCTTCTTCTTGGTTTTGTGGCTGTTCAAGACGACGACAAGGTTTGTTTAAGCTCTGGTTGACCATGGCTTGATATTATTCAATTCAATTCAATTCACCTTTATTTGTATAGCGCTTTTACAATGTAGATTGTGTCAAAGCAGCTTCACATAAAAGGTCATAGTAAATTGGAACAGTGTAGTTCAGTTTTTAGTGTTTAAGTTCAGTTCAGTTTAGCTCAGTTCAGTGTGGTTTAAAAATCACTACTGAGAGTCCAAACACTGAAGAGCAAATCCAACGAGGCGCAGCTCTACAGATCCCGAACCCTTATATGTATATATTATTACAGTGTAATGTCTCGGCTGTGTTTTTAAAAATGGAGGTTCCTTTGTTTTTATTCTCCTGGCTTGTTGCACGAGTGAGTGACGTGTCTCTGTAAACCAATAGCATTCAGCTGCGTGTCTTGCTTCACCTTTTGGTACCCTTTTTTCTTGTGCTAGGTATCCTTATGAAAGGCTACCCAAAAGGTGGTACAGTACGGTTCGCTTTTAGGTACCTTTTGACAGTGAAAACGGCCATACAAGCAAAGGGATTACTGAACATATCATATAGAACCACTGAGTGGAAACGGCCCATTATTTATAGGCTTTAGAAATGAAGGTGTCTCATAAAGCAATCACCATTTAACAATGCTAACAGGCAAATCTAGCACTCAACCAAGTGTGTGATACGTTTAGTCTTTGGAGCCCAGACGAAATGCAAAAAAATAGCCTACATCATTCTGAACAGAACAAAAAGGAAATACATGCAAACTATTGATGTTTGAGGAGAGCTATTAAGTTACAATGGTGAGATAATTTGCAGAACGGTGGATCATTAGTCACAATTATGAAACGTTAATAAACGCTGCCACAAGAACTGATAAAGCACACAAGCTCTTAAATAAGCTGTAAGCCGTACATCACACCCCACTCAACCTTTTCTTGACATTTGAAAGCACCTAATGTACCATCCTGTGCATGCTTGACTTGCCTGCAAAGCTCTGTTTACGTAAGCCTTACAAATGGCCGTAATCCCACCTTTTAAAGCAGTGAAAGGCCAGCATAATGAGTTAATGGAGGCACTGTATGGGCTTCATTTCAGGAGGAAGATTGCATTCATACTGGTGCCTCTGGCCGCTGTCACAGAGGTGGTCCCATTCCAGCGGGTCTAATAGAGGGCTTATCTGATGCTGGCAAGCCTCTGATCCACACTTTTCTACAGCACAAAGTGCAGCAGATCTCTGGAGGATTAGAAGGCAACTGCAGCAATGCCCTCTCGCTCAAAACTCCCACCTTATGCGTGTGTAGATTTGTGCATGTGTGTATTTGAGAAGGCATGAGGGAGATCGCAGCTTGCATACCTCCTCCGTGATGGGGGTGGATCAGTGAGATCTCCAAACAAAGCACACACACACACATTACACTCAGCTGTTGCATGCATAACAATCATCAATAGTTTTGCGGTGCATGATGCCTTTATACAGCACGTTCATCTGAGATACTTTAAGAAATGTGTGCAGGCGCGCATGTTTGTGTGTGTGAGCATGCAAAGAGGCTTTGAGATTTTTACCTCACAGGGTTTTTGCTCCACGGTATAGGCAAACTATCTTTGTAGAGGCAAGAATTATTGAATTATACATTTAGTAGCATCGTATCACAGTCAGAGAGAAATTGTGAAACACGACGTTCTTTGAGTGAATCCTGTGGAGTGACTTCTGAGAAAAGAACGACAATCTTCAGACCTAGAAACAGCAACCCTTTTAAAAGAATATATAAGGCTATGTTTTGTTTATGAACTTTTAAGTTGTGTTTCCTTTTTTTCAGTGTTTCCTTCATGTTTTAAGAGCCTGTTCCTCCTGAAAGTTTCTAGGGTTATTTGTAGGTTAATTGATTGTTCAATAGAACTGTTCTTTATCTGAAGGCCTGCATTTGGCCCCCTGTATTTTGTCTGGATTAGTTGTGTTTTGCACGCTTTTAAATGCACAGTATTTCTTGCAGCGAATTATTATTATTATTATTATTATTATTATTATTATTATTATTATTATTATTATTATATTATTATCTCCTTCATAAAGGGTTATGAAACGCCAAAACACGTTTTTGAGATGTTGACAGTCTCATATGTGTCCCATGCTTCTAAAAACACTATTAGGACACACGTATTTAGCAAAAAAGGGAAAATTGGTTGTTGTGTTGTGTTGCCAACCTTAATTAAAACAAGTGGAAGAAGAAGAATTGTTTGGAGACATGGGTTGTTAGTGTTGCATTTATAAATGTGCTGCAATGAAGGTTTTGTTTTCAATTCCCCGCTATGAAAACGCAGCTGGACTCACGTGTGGATTACAGTGGTCTGCTAACATGCAACACAAGTGCGTTTGTTAGGAACATTTTTTACCTGAGAGCTTTTTACATCTGGAAATAGTGAAATCCGGATTTTCCGCTCGTCTTCTTTTAAAAAAAATGCAGTTCCAGTTCGTGTTGATTGTCCTGTCTCTACAGATTTGGGGTGTGTGATCAATGTTCTTTGTTTATGTTTATTCAGAGGCAAAGTTAGTTAGTATCTTCTGCAGTACTTTTTCAGTTTTTAAAGACATACCAAGTGGCGGATTTAGGCATGTGCAACATAGGCGATCGCCCAGGGTGGCATCTTGCTGGGGGCAGCATGCGGGGACGGTACAAAAAAAGAAACGTCCCCAAGTAAAATCATTGAGATTCGATTTATTTAATGCAAGTGTATTAACTTGGCAATACCAGAATAAAGATGTTAGGTGCCATTCAAAGTTGGTATCTTTTGCACGCATTCTCTATGTGCAACCAAAACAATGCTGGTGGATGCAAACTGATGCATGGCGCAGAAAACCATTCCCGCGTACCTCACGGACTCCTGTGTGAATCCCGGTTGTTTGCATGCACGGCGAAAAAATACACGCTGCTCATTCACCGTGAAACTGAAGTAACAGCCTTGCAAGTCGACAAAAACTACAGTTTATATAATAAGATGATGATGTTACTTTCACTAAGCATGGCTATAAAGCAGAAAGCAGGGACAAAGAGTCAGGGAGGGGAAGACTTCATAACATTAATTCTCTGCCATGAGTCAGGTCTAAGACCACAGATAATTCTATAAAACATATTTATTTTTTTTGTATTCTATAGAAAATTTGGGAGAAACAGAAAAAAAACAGGGGTGCTAATAATTCTGACTTCAACTGTATGTATATATATATATATATATATATATACAACTAGACTGCTCCTGATGGTGCATATATCACTTTGGCTGTTATGCAGGAGAGCAACATTTTTTCACCAGTGAAAATTCTGTTTTTGAAAGACATGTCTGAATTAAAGTTATGTTTTTGCTATCAGAAAGTTATGTTATTGTTTGCAGAACGTTGCTAGACAACAGAGGCACACATATTCATAAGCACAGGAAAAATTAATGCTGAAATGCTTGCAGTCAGTTTGACAGGTAAGGCCATTCAAGGCAGAAATACACACAATGTCTTTGTATTGTGTGATTTTAATAAAATAGCAATAATTTATTTAAATGTTAACATTTTTTGATGGTCTATTTGAGTATTTGTAGACTATCTGCTTAATATTTAACTGACTATAAGAAACTTTACAAGAACATGTCAACTTGCACTAACCCTAACCCCAACGTCTACTTATAATCTAATGAGAATTAGTGGCAAGGTAACTTAAATGAAACGCACCATCAAAATAAAGTGTGAAATATATACAATTTAGGAAAAGTCTGGTCTTATAGTTATATGGGTTTTCTTTGAACAAAGTTACTCAATTACAAAATTTAATAACTAAAAAAACAGCCACTTTTCAACTGTTGGGCCAAAGCCAGTAGCCCTGGTGCTTGAGCATTTCCACTGTAAACCCATTGTGAATCCAAATGGTTTAATACTGTGTCAGAACTTTTAAAACTTTTCAAACTTTCAAAACTTTTCAACTTTTTTAAAACAAGGTGCTGTACAATAGTAGTGGCAGGTAAAAAACAGCAATACACTGCAATAAAAACAACAATATAAAACAATAGTAACAACAGTAAAAGTTTTCAAGAAAGAAGCAAATTAGTATAGCCTGGAACCACCATTAGGGCATATTAAATGCACTCAAAAAAGATGAGTTTTTAACATTGATTTAAAAATAGATAGAGTGGGTGTTATTCAGATTTTTAATGGTAACTTATTCCATAGTTATTCCATAGTTTCAGACCCACAACCCACAAAGGATCTATCACCCCTGCATTTAAGACAAGACTGAGGTATTTGCAATAGATGACAGTTGGAATTTGATCTAAGTGGTCGGGTTTGGGCCTAAGTAGCGATCACATCAAAAAGATACGGTGGCACTAGGTTATGCAAGGTTTTATAAACAGAGTCAAAATTTATAGTCTATTCGGAATTGAACCGGCAACCAATGTGGTGATCGCAGTATTGGTGGGATATAGTCATATTTATGGCTACTCATGAGCAAACAGTCAGCCTCATTTGAACCATTTGAAGTCTAGAAATAGAAGATGAAGGTAGACCAATATATAAATAATTACAATAATCTAATTGCGTGGAATAAAAGCATGAATAGCAATTTCAAAGCCATTCCTGCTTAGAAAGGATTTTACTTTGGCTAGTCGTCGTAGATGATAAAACTTGAAGTTACTATTTTACTTATTTGTTTGTCGATGTTTAGATTACTGTTTAGTAGAAACCCAAGGTTTTTAACTTCAGAGGTGAGGTAACCGTTTAATACACCGAGATCGGTAGGTGGTTTGCTAGAATGCTATGGTGGACCAAAAAAGAAAAGAACTCGGGTTTTATCTATATTCAAAACCATAAAGTTATCAGTGAGCCAGAGTTTGATTTTGCAAAGACAATCTTCTAATCTCTTAAAGGTTAAGCTATAATTTTTTTTTTTTTTTTTTTTTTTTTTTGATAGGTGTTCGGCTGACTGAAAAAGCCTGCTCTTTTCCCCTTAAGGATGCTTTAACTCAAAGTTACTGTGGAAAGTGACTGGCAAAGGAACATACTGACACCTCACTTCATGCACAACATTTGAATTGGTTAAAACTACTCAAGTTGTCAGCTGCCAGCTGACCAAAGCCTAATGTTAATTCAAAAATTCACTTAAGAGCTATATTTAACTTTTTTTTTTCTTCTTCTTTGCATTATGAGTGTTGTTATGTCTTGGTGATAATAAAAGTTACAAAACTTAGTGATGGCAATATAAATGTTTTATGTTGATAGTATAAGATAAAATATAATGTTGTCTTCAGTTAAATATATTTGCTATTTGTAAATATAATTAAATTGAGATCAAAAACATCTGCTAAATATACCCAAAATAAATTGTATATGTTTAACCACTAGAGAGAACTTTAGACATCAGATTCCACAAGATTAGTGCCTGGGGTAATTCTGCTTTCTATGGGAAAACTCTTAAAATCAGTAAAAAAACTAACATATATGTCTAAAATCTCTTAATAATTTGTGACGCATTACCAGCATTTTTTTTTCAAACTGTTAGTTTAGCCCTACACTGACATTTGCAGTGAGGTACAAATGCTACAAACAGGCCTATACAATGAAAAAAGGTTTCCCATAAATATAAAAAATCTCAAGCAAACGAAAGACAGAAATAACATAACTCATATTTATTACTGTAGATAGAAATCTTTCTAATCTTTAATTTTAATTCCTCTTAACTCAACCATACATAAATGTTTACTGTATCCTGAATAAGAAATATTTGTTTAAAGGTCATATAGTCTGGCACATTGGCTTGAAGCTTTTAAAGCGGTCTGTTTTGTATTCCGATACTTGCCTGTTTTTAAGTACATTTTTTACATGGCTTTATCTTGCTCCTCCTGGATAAAAAAAAGCAGAACGGCTGCAATTTTTCAGCTTCTGTGACAAAGTTTTATGAGCGCTGTTATGATTTTATCATTGCAAAGGGTAGTAAAATTGACTTTCTCTAGTTAAAAATGTATCCATTTAAATTATGCTGACGTTTAATGGGCATAGCAACTTTAAATACATGCAATCAAACATTTAAGCTCTAAAAATCTGATAAAGAAAGAAATGAGCTATTTAATGTGAAAAGTGGTTATTAAGAAATGCATAATACATTATCTTGAGGACTATAATGATTACTGCACACAGGCAGCATAATATATTATTTTCTTATTCTGTTAGCTCACTATCTTTTCATGTAAAAACCGACTATGGAATCTAAATACTATAAAATTTAATAAAAGTGAACATTAAAATGCTGGTAAAATGTTTTGAATTTGAAATTCTTAACTTGAACTTCTTAACTTGAATATTAAACATCTGAAATTAAAGACACCTGAATTTTTAAGTTTTAAGTCAGATTTTTATAGACGTATTTCCAAATTTCAGATTTTTTTTTTTGGTTCATAGACTGCAGGTATTGGGTTTGTAAAAATACAGTTTTGAGTTTTTAAAATTAGGAAATTCAGAGCAACAAATTCAATATCCTAAAATTCAAAACCAGAAACTCAGATTGTGTAATTCAGATCGCGCAGAAAGGAGGTCAGGGGTGATCAACAGGGAAGAGTAGATGACCAACGAAAAGTCAAACTACGCATTTTGGCCTATCACAGAGCTGCATGAGTTTACTGGTGTTTGTTTGGCTCAGGAGGAGGCCATTCTTCTGCAAATTGACTATTGGGGGTCAACTATTTTCAGTAGTTTGTGTAATAAACTTACATGCTTCAGTGATCCTAATTCATATATTTAATTCAATTACATCTCATTAGTTAGTTAAACTTACTTGGGCTTTCTGTGTTTTGAGGGTTAAAGAGCTGATTCTGACCTATACTGTAACCTCTGATGGGTCCTTTTAACAGACACAGGCCTCTTACACCTTTTCCAATGTGAAATTTAAGTACTTTCAAGCTATGTCCATGTGTATTTTTAAACTGCACCTCTACCAGCATGATAACCAGTGCCTTATTTGACCAAAACCATCTTTCGGGACATTTTATTGCAAGTGTAATCTTTTATTTTTTTATTTGTGCTAAAGTCTTGTTCATTAACACGGAGAAGGCGGGCTTTATGACTTGTACTGCAGCCAGCCCCCAGGGGGCGATCTAACGGCCAGTAGCATCACTCAATACCTGTCAACTCTCCCGTTTTTCCCGGGATTCTCCCGTATTTTACAGTTCTATCCCACTATCATCCTGTAAAAGTATTTTCCCGTATTTTCAGTCCTTCTCTGAAGAGTGGCAATTAAACATTAAAGAGCCCAGCTTCCCTATACGCAACCCAAACCGCCGAACCATCAGTGGCCGCCCCTTACGCTTAAATGCGAGTCTGTTCTGTGCTTTCGCTTTGTTTAGGTATGAAAACACTTTGAAATAAATATAAAAACAGCGGGATTCCCTTTTCTTTTCATTACAGGTGCCATCTCCCCTTCAAATGCAATCCTCAAAACAGTCATATGCATGACTGTCAGATGACGCGCTTCATAGTGATAAATAGATACTGTTTCCCGAATGGATTCTGTACATGCGTTTTGAAGCGAAGCGAAAGTCTGGGTTTTGTGTGTGTGTTTAAACAGACATATGCACATAATTAATAATAATAACAACATCAAAACATGTCGATCTTGGTGGGGTTTTTTCAAACACAATTAATTTCATCCTAAATGAGCATAAAAAGTTAGGAAAGCAATCGAAGCTTTCATTATAACGCTAGATGTGTGCATTTTTTAGTGACACCTGTTATTTAATGTAATTAAACGAAATAAAAATCTAAGTAAATAAGAGATTTATTCGTTGGTCTTTAATCAGAATGTGTAAGTTATACAGTGAAGAAACGGCTAATGAGATTTGATAGCTTGATTCTATTTCATTATAATAGCTAATTTTAATAAGCTGAACTGTGTGCTAATGTATTTGCTGCTAATGTATACTATTTAATTTTTCTTTTGTAAATAATAATAATAATAATAATAATAATAATAATAATAATAATAAAACATATTACTGACCATTTAATTGTTTATTTACAATGAAACTGCTCCAAATTAACATATTTAGTAATTTAGTATTTAGTTTTTTTTCTTTTTTTTAAGGGGGGTGGAATCCCTTATTATGGTGGACATATCCCTTATTTTCACATCCCAATGTTGACATAAATGTGATTTGCATGCACACACTTCTTCATCAAATTATATAAGATGCTGTTTGTTTCAATATTCTATAGTACAGCATAGCATTTGACTTTCGGTGATCGGCTATTCTTCCCTGTTGATCACCGCTGACAAACTTTCTGCTCGATCTGAATTTCTGGTTTTGAATTTTAGAATATTGAATTTGATGCTCCAAATTTCTCCAAATCTCAAAGCTGTATTTTTTACAAACCCAATATCTGCAATCAATAAATTCAGAACCAAAAAATTCAGACTTAAAAAAATTCAGTTGTCTTAAATTTTAGTTGTTCAATATTCAAGTTGAGAAAATTCAAATTCAAGTTAAGAAATTCAAATTCAAAACATTTTTAATAGTATATTAATGTTCACTTTTATTAAATAACAATTGTTAATGGTTTAAATTAGCACACATTCAAATTCAGATTGTTTTGGCATATTATTAGCTCCATAGAGAAAGAAAAAAGACAGAGAAAGCAAGGGTAGTTAATACATTTTGTGGATACTAAAAATGTTAGCAGAGTAAAAACCATACTGGGCCTTTCATGCATAAGAGTGTGGTTTCTCAAGAAAATGGCCGTGTCAGCGTTTTGCTCGGGCCCTGCGCACAGAGTGCGCTCACTGTAAAACGAACATTATTTCATTATCAAATCAATCTGCTCTGACATTTATTGCATTTTTAATGAAAACCCAGATATGTAGCCACCACCCGCCTCTCGGTTCCTGCAACTGCTAATTCAGAATTTTTCTGATTTACAGAAAAAATGACAGTATTAGCAATAAAATTAATGTTACTAGACCATTAATGCGCTTTGCACAGAGTCTGTTCACATTCCTCTGCGGTCACCACATCTGCCAAGTATTAAAATCCTTCTGATGTGTGAGCTAACAAATGTATTTGAATACTTGTAGTCTCTTCAAACTGTCTATGTCCTTTTAATACCTATAGTCAGATGATGGGCTGACCTTCTGTCCTCGTATTTCTGAATTCTGAGTGTAAGGAGGCCTATCCATCTGCCTGGAGACCACACATAAATAACAAGTTGGCTCACAAATGAATGCAGACTGGAAACATTCGTTAACAGGAAGCTCAGAGATTATTGATCTTCCAATTGATTTTCGACCAGAAGATGGAGCATTGTATAAGAAATGCATTCGAGTGTGTGCCAGTGTTGTGTGTATGCGATATCTCTGGGAACATTGGCAGAATGCCCACATGTGTGTATGATCTATAGAGCACTGCATGCTGGAGTTCAGCTTTATGCTTGCAGATATTTATCAGCTAGTGGTGAGGCAAAGCTAGGATTATGCCCAGTTGCTGTGTTGAGTCTGTAGTTCATCATTTAGCAGATGACTCACATACTCGTGTAGTTCCTTGGGCTGAAAGATCATGGGAGACTGTTGGTTCATCGATCTTCTGCAATCAGTTGTTTTTTTGGCTTTCTTTATTCTTGGAATTTCTGTTGTTAAACAGTCTTTTGCACAACAAGAACTTTTAGTTCTCAAATTTTACCAAACAGCTTTCTCTTTTCGTCATTTTACTCATTTACAATCCATTTTTTTTTCTGTTTTAAACATTAAAATGAAATGGCACAATTTGAAAGATTTATTTTTAAAAATATCCAAATCACTAAGGGCTCCAATTTAACGATCTAGGCACAAAGTCTATAAGCATAACTCAAAAGAAGCAAGGGCAAAATCCGAATACACTTTTGCTATTTTAAGAATGGAAAAAATACTGTTTGCGCCGTGGCGCATGGTGTAACAGGGTTGTGCTTATTCTCTTAATGAGTTATGAGTGTGTTTTGAGACAGAACCGTGCATCAAATCAATCAGAGTCTCATCTCACATTCCCTTAAAAAGTCAGTTGCATTGTGCCATGGCACATTTCTATTTACATGGCAGACTTATAAATAGAAAAAAACGAACGCTTCACTAGCGAGAAAACTGTTTAACAGACGATCTGCAAGCACTAGGATAAAGAATGAGCCTCCATTCGGCCACTTTACTTTCTCTTTAGTTTTACTTTTACTTTATACTTTAATCGTGAATGGATGTTTCCCAAGAGATGGGTTGCGGCGGGAAGGGTATCCGCTGCGTAAAACATGTGCTGGATATTTTAGCGGCTCATTCTGCTTTGGCAACCCCAGGTTAATAAAGGGACTATGCCGACAAGAAAATGAATGAATGAATGAATAATACTTCTTTACTTTCGTGGATAAGGAAACAATGAAAATTCACTCCACCTGAAGACCATCCATTAGCCTACATATTTAATTTAGTTTAAGCGCAAATATTTGTTTCAAAACAATTTTTTTAAATTCAGTTCTAATTTCTAACAAATGAATAAATGAACAATTATAACGAAGTGTGGTCAAAAAACTGAGTTATAACCCAAACACACATCCTATTTCCCAGCATGGTGATGCATACATCTCAAAAACCCAACAGGTGGGCAAATCTAAACTTGTTTTTATTAAAACAAATATAAATATGCATATAATAATAGTAATACTATTAATATTATTATATTAATGCAAATTCTCATGAATAAACTGAAATAAAGCCTTCCTGTGTGTATTAAGCAACGTGTAAGCGTTTGGACCTGCATAGGTGTATAACTAACACGATTTGGATTGGACTTTAGACCTGCTTTTAGTTGTCAATGGCGTGGCCAATTTCAGCTTCTCAAAATAGCAATGTGCCAACAATGCGCCTTAACACAACCTCCTTTTCAGACCACAAAGTGGTCTACAGAGTAGTCTACAAAGTGACGCAATGGATTTGCTATTTAAACAACATGGCGCAAAATGTGAAAATTACTGTTGTACTGGTCTGAAAATAGCAACAAATCAAGCCATACATGTCTTGCACCTTTTTGCGGCGGGTGTAAGATAGGGCCATAGAACACTGTTATATATTTTGTTAACTTACAGTATGTTCTAAATTATCCCAACATATTCAAAGAATGCTCTAAGCTGGTAAAATAAGCTATACTAACTAATGAAATAGACCATGTGCTGTTTTACCATGCTAATGACATCATATACTCTTGATTTCCAGTTTGGTTTTATACAAAAGAGGGAAACACCAAATATGCTTAAACATTAATAACATTATTGATGCTTAAAGGTAACCTTGTAAAATTTAAAATCACATCAACCTTTCATAGGAAGTTGTTTCCTGACATTTTATCCTACCCATCAGATTATGCTACCAACCACTGTATTTGAATGGTTCTGAGTTTGTGGTTAGGCATTAGGTAGGTTAGGGTGATATTAAAGCTTTATATCACACTACTCTAGATTGAAATTTACACTGGTAGCAAAATTTGATGGGTAGCTTACTGCTTATCTATATGTGCTGCCTACTTTTCAATGGGAGGTCGGACATTCTGATAATAGGACACATCGACAAAGCACTGGCTTTTAGCCTTACTCTGCTTCATACTTGTTACTTATCAATAGTTAATATTATGATAATATATATACTTGAGCTCATTCATTAACATCATTTCTGCAGTCCTGTAGGATGTGATGAAGACAACAACTCCCATGATTCCACACACAGTCACCACGTCATTAAATACACTTTTAAAACACAACCTCACTTCACTGTTCTTCAGCTCATCACTTGACATTTCAGTACTGTAATGACAAGGAATATATATTCACATCAAGAGGCATAGTGGCTCAGTGGTTGGCACTGTTGTCTCGCAGCAAGAAGGTCGCTAGTTTTAGTCCCGGCTGGGCCAGTTAGCATTTCTTTGTGGAGTTTGCATGTTCTCCCTGTGTTGGCGTGGGTTTTCTCCAGGTGCTCCGGTTTCCCCCACAGTCCAAAGACATGCGCTTTAAGTGAATTGGGTAAGCTAAATTGTCTGTAGTGTATGAGTGTGTGTGTGAATGAGTGTGTATGGGTGTTTCCCAATACTGCCTTGTGGCTGGAAGGGCATTCGCATAAAACATATGCTGGAATATTTGGCGGTTCAATCCACTGTGGCGACCTCTGAAATAGAGACGAAGGAAAATGAATAATGAATATTCACTTCAGATTTCTACAGTATGGGAATGAAATGATGGCACTGAAAATATATGAAATTGTACTGTAAATTTCAAAAAGACATCTTGCTTTATGTATTATGGATTTTTTAATTAATAAACAACTTCAACAATGTAAGACCAGATCGGTGCTCTTGTTGAAGCTTTGAAGTATGTTCACCTTATTCTTCACAAAAGTGCACAGTCATTAGTACATTTATTTGTGTCTGGCTTCTGGTGCTTTTGCTTATTTTTAGCTGAACAAAACAGCTTGTTATGCTGCTTGATATCACAACTGGTATATATATATTTTTTTTTACAATATAATTGTAATGTATTCATTATAATCATGTTGGTTTGTCGAGCAAAGAGTTTACTGGGCTTTGATATTCTTCTCATTACTTCTCTATACCGGTTAATGAATTGGAAGTCTTGCACATTCACAGAAAACAGTTCACTTTTGTTTTAAATAATAAGGTTGGCACAAATAATTTTCATTTAGTTCTTAACCAAAGGAAGGTGGAGCTAAAATGAAGTAAGTGAACTAGACACAAATAAATGTAGAAACAACTGTTTTTGTGAAATATAGGGGGAAAGTTCTTTCATCTAACCTCTGAAAACTTGAAAATAATTAAAATCATAATGTAAGAAAACTATTTACAGAATATAGCCACTAGCAGCATGTGGTATTGTTGCATTTTAAAATTGATTCATTGTTATGGAATAGAAAAACCAACCATTCTTCCTTTGTCAGTTCACATTCTAGTGTTGAGATGAGGAATTAAAACATGAAAAAAGTCACTTCACAATCAGATTCGCCTCTCCAAAAGTAACTATAGTTTTTATTTATACACTTATAATTAAAAGGATAATTTTCCACATCAAAATAAAAAAACTGTAATCTATTTACTCACCCTTCTTGATTTAAACATTTTACGTTTCTTTTCTTCGGTTGAACAAAAACATTAAAGAAAATAAAGAAGCTGAAAACCTGTAACAACTGACATCCAAAGCAAATAGTGTTGAAGTCAATACTTAGGTCAGCTTCTCAGCCAATTCATTCACCTCTAGACCTGTACATGAGTAGGTATTCATTAACTTTTGTTTCTCTTTCATTTTAATAAACATTTTTGTACACATTTTATACAGAAAGTCCTGTCTTGAAGATGATCTATTTAATAACTGTAAAAACGATGTAACACAGATAATGAGTTGGAATATACTGTTGCACTATATCTCTTTATCGTGTTTCCGTCCAGTTAAATTGCTACCATCTCTTAACAGTCTTATATTTTAAAAGGGGAATCTATAAGTAGGTTATTATTATTTTTTTTTTTTTGTGCATATAATGTTTTTAAAACAAGTATATATATTTAAAATTATCTTCAATAATTAATGTAAAACATGATTTCTAAAAAAAAAGAGTTGTCTGTTTTGCAATAAACTCTTTATACATATCCTGCTGCTAGGGGTGTGACGAGATGCTTTCTCCATGAGACAAGACACAAGATTGTGTTCACAAGAACGAGATGAGACTAGATTTTTACAGTATTTTTAAGAATCTTTAATGATGAAATAAATAAATGGAATATATTTTACTCAACTGAAGAAAAAAAATCTGAAATTTCAAAACTATTTAGTTGCTTTTGTAAATCAACTTATAATAAATGTTATTTTAATTCTATTTTAATGAATTCTATGCAGTAAAGGACATGCAAAGCCTGCAAAATATGTGCTGATAAATGAATGGAAAATATATTTTTATGTAACTAAAGAAAAAATCACAAAATTAAAAACAATTTAGGTTCTTTATTTAATTAACTTGTAGTGAATGTTAATTTACATTTATTTAAATTAATTTTGCCATAAAGGACATGCAAACACCGCTAAATATTAGCTATAAACTCTACTGACCGGCTTCTTCCCTGAGCAATTTTACATGAGAATCGAACTCCTTTCCACAAATTGAACTTAAAAAAATGTATGTGATTATGTCATTTTTGTTTTTTAATTTTTCAACAGTTTCACATGAATTCATAATGACGACGACAGGTGTATGTGTCTCCAGGAGTTCAATGTGTGTGTAAGTGTGTGCGCACTTAGAGGAGATGTTTATCTGTGGTCCTTTACTGACTCGATAGGTGCAAAGAAGTGTTAAACGTGTGTGTATGGCTTATCTTGTCACAAAATGCAGCTAAAAGTCCTACACAATGGTAATAGTTTGATTTATGTTGTTTACATGTCTGTACTGCACTTAAATAATGCGACTGGAATAGGAATAGTCCACTGTCTTAATTTGATTAGTGTTTATGATGATTATGGCTTTAAGCATATCTAAAGTGCTATTCCATTGTATGTTATGAGCCGGGATTAGTGCATGTGGCTGCAGTTGTAGCAGCCTCTGCTTTGGACGGGAAACCCTTGAACTCAGTTGAGGAAAAAAAAAACGGTTACGTCACACTCACCCACCCCAAATGAGCGACGCGCAACTCCGAGGCCAGCCTGTCCAGGTGTGTGCACAACACTTCATGTGCGGTTCTAATCCAATCCTGCCTCCAATCTTCAGAGCTAAATTCACGCTCCATCATAACATCACAACTCACGTGACAACTTTTTTACCTGACCGATAAATCTTGTTGCGATTTATTCTCGCGAGATCTCGTAGCCTGAGATCTCGTCACATCCCTACCTGCTGCCATTTAATGCGAAAGTTTTTTAATCAGTCTCATATACTGTATTGTACCACTTGACATCTTTCCTCTTCATCAACTATACAGAGCATCTGCAGATCAGCTACTGGCATCTGAAACAGCCAATGAATTATTGTAGGAATCACCACTGTAGTTTTATGTTGTTTGTCTTATTGTCTTTGCATCTACATTAGCAATCCATCCAAATCTACTATTATTTCTACAGTTTACCTATTCTTCTAAGATGTTTCCAGTTCTTCTTTAACTGGAAGAGTTCCAGTTTACCTCCTTAGTGAGCACCAGTTCACAGTATTGAGGTATTTTTATATTTCCAAAGTTCCTCCGCATTCCCACCTGCAGAACTGAGACCAAGAATGTTCTGAAAGCTCCTCATTCTGTTCTTAAGGACTGATACTTTATTCCATCTCACCTCTTAAGCAAAGATGCTGATGCCGAATTGTACACAAAATGGCATTAGATATTACTGGTTTTAGCATTGTGCTGTATACTATTTTCAATGATTGTGACTTATTTTCTTTATCTGCGTTGCGTAATTTCCATCCATACTCCAAGCATTGACCACCTTCTTAATCAATATTCTGGTCTGATCTCAAGCCAAGGCAAATAACTGAGAACGCATCAATCAGAGGCTAATTTTTTTATGATGTCATCATGTAGACTTCATACAAAGTATTTTAAAAATACAAAAATACCAGACACTAAAGTATTAAGCCATTAATATTAAAATGGCACAAATATTAATGAATATTTATTACTATAATTAGTAATTATTCATTTATTAATTCATTTTCTTTTGGGCTTAGTCCCTTTATTAATCTGGGGTCACCACAGCGGAATAGACCCCCAATTTATCCATCATATGTTTTACGCAGAGGATGCCTTTCCAGCCGCAACCCATCACTGGAAAAGATCCATACACACATCACACACACACACTCATACACTACAATCAATTTTAGCATACCCAATTCACCTGTACTAAATGTCTTTGCACTGTGGGGGTAAACCGGAGCCCTGGAGGAAACCCACGCAGACACAGGGAGAACATGCAAACTCCACACAGAAATGCCTACTGACTTAGCTGAGGCTTGAACCAGTGACCTTCTTACAGTGAGGCGGACGTGCTACCCACTGTGTCACCACGTCGCCATTATTATTAATATTAAATTAATATTAAAATATTAAGCCATTTTCATAAACTGTATCAAATACTATTTTGTACTTGAAATACAAATTTGAAATACATGTATCATAAATACTGCTCATCCCTCAATATTATTTTATTAATATAACAGTGCTTGTATGCATATATGAATATAGTACAAATTTTGCACAACTCTTTCCACCTCTAGGACTGTCAGAAGGGACATTAATGCATGCATTTCATTAGCTGAATGCATGCACTTAACTTGTAAATGTTTAAAAGCTCTATTCTCTCCCTAGCCTCTCTTTGCTGTGATTAACAGAGCCTAAGGCTGTGACAAAGACAGATGTGATTTCTCTTTACCACCTATTTCGGTGATGTCTGTCAGGCAGATGTGACATTTCATGTGAGCGATCCTAAAATGATAATTTGCAGCTGCTTTAATAATCATCAAAGCTCAACAAGTACAAAATATCACCCACAAGCAAAAAACACATTCATTTGCACAAACATGAACAAGAAAGGCATCACCGCTGAGGCAAAACACTTCCTTGTTATACATGTAAGATTAAATCATAAAGTGTGGGTGAAAACTGAATGTTGTTTATTCATTGCATATTTGCATTGAGATTAGTGTTTGCATTTTCAGAGCATTTTAAGAAAAACAATCTGGGATGTGTTTGCAGATGAATAAAGCATCTTGCTTAAATTAACACAGCTAAAGTACTTCTAATGTTTTTTTTCTTCCCAACCCAGGCTAACTGGAAACATGTAACTCTGTTAACCAACCAACCAGCAAAATAAAATAAAATAAAATAAAATAAAATAAAATAAAATATTTTATATTAAATTATTTTTAATATATTTTTAAATTTGCAGAAATGCAAGTGATATTCATATATTGTTCTCACTAATTAATTAAATAAATGAATCAATAAAAAAATAATAAAATAAATATAAATATGAATAAAAAATAAGAAAACAAATGAACAAAAAAATCAAGAGATAAATAAATACCTAAAATAAATACAAATAAATGAATAAAATGATATAATTAAATATAAATAAAAATAAGCAAACAAATAAAATAAACATATAAATAAATAAATAAAAATAAATAAATAAACAAATAAGTTAATTAATATAAATAAATAAATAAAATAAATAAATTAATTATTATAAATAAATAAATAAATAAATAAATAAATAAATAAATAAATAAATAAAATAATTCTTCACATGTGGCCAAATTATACTGAAATCAATTGAAATATCATTGCAAGCAGATTTAAATGTATTTTTTTCTTTGGTTAGCTTAATACATTGTAGCCGCACAATCCTCACAATTACAAAACATAATAATTTGTTCATTTTAGAATCTGTGGCAAATCTAGAGTTTAGCATTACTATCTTTTTACAAGTCCCTATTTTCCACATTCAGAGACCAGACAGTCCCACTTCATTACGGATTTCATGATTCCGTACCCCTCAGCTGTCCCAGTTCTTCTAACCTTTTTAATATTTCCCCTTTCCTCTTGCTTTCAACTGATCTTTTAAGTATTTCTCAGAGCAGAGGAGAGGTTGTGAGGGAGTTGAGCTGAACTAATGAGCTGCCTCCTTCGCTGTCTTTCTCTGAACTAATATGCCTGCCTTGGCTTTTCGTTTTCCTTTTTGCTTGGCAACTGCTTTTTAAAATATCAACAAAATGGATACACTTCATGTCATTAACGGTTCATCTGCAGTGAGCATAATAATAAATAAATAAACACATAAGATCAAAGATATGCAGTCCAAATGATTCACCGTGCCATTGTGTAACATAAAAAAAATATCTTATGAGGAGATTTAGATCTCTTTAGAACTAGAGTGCGTTATTTAAACATTGAAGTACTTTGAAACATTGAAGTTTCACAATTCTTAGAGTAAAATACATTTAAATGTATTATTCTCAAAGTATATTAATCTGGCTTATTGGATCATCCAACGACTTTGATTTGAATTCACTTGATCAACTATTGACAGGAAGCTATTTGAAACTTTTTTCTATTAAATCTAGTGGTGAAGAATCTGCAAGCTTCCCTTTCAAACAGGTTATAATGACACATTTTCTACTATTTGTTTCTGAAGTTCCAGCAGTGAAAGTTCTTTGAGTGTTTATTCACAGCTGAAGGGATTGAGCCATTTAAATATATTCCTGGTGGCAGTAGATTATAGCATTCGGTCTGTCCCCTATTCACTTACTTTTGACATTGAATGGTCCATTGTGTGCATGTTTCCATTAATAATGAAAAAAATCTCTTTCATTAACTTGGCTTAATAACTAAGAACATTAGCATTTTAATAGTCATCCTTCATTTCTCGAGACATACAAAGAGAGTTAAGGCAAGCTCATCGCACAGGGCTCATCTGACTTGTCTTTTCTATCCCTGAAGAATATGTAAAGTAGAGAATTTCTCTCACTTACAGAGACTTAGGTGCTGACATTGAAGCAGTTTAATGTTGAAGGGAAACCAGAAATTCTTACTTAAATTCTTTGTGCTGCTTCAATATGATCTCATTAGTAGGGGAGACTGGGGATGGTTTTAAAATACATACAAATGTGAAGGTTTGTCATTCTTCTCGGGTATTTCTATAATGGCCCGTTTCCACTGAGGGTACGGTACGGTTCGGTTTGGTTGGTACGCTTTTATGGCCGTTTCCACTGTCAAAAAGCGTACCGAACCGTACCGTACCACTTTTTTCGGCACCCTTTCGAAAGGGTACCAAACACGGAGAAAAGGGTACCAAAAGGCGGAGCTAGCACCGCAGCTGAACGCTATTGGTTTTACAGAGATACGTCATTCGCTTACGCAACAAGCCAGAATGAAACAAAAAACCCGCCATTGTTTGAAATACACAGCCGAGAGATTACAGCGGAATTACATATACATATAATAATACGAGTCATGGTCGATCTGGGCTCAAACAAACCTTGTCGTCGTCTGGAAGAACAACAAAAAGCCAAGAAAAAGAGCAGATTTACCCTGTGCCCCGTAGTTTTTACGAGCCAGTCTGAGGCCGCAGCGGTAGCGTTTCGCTTTCTTGCTAGCGCTCGCACGCGTCTAAACATTATATCTGAAATAACAAACTTCATGAGCTGATGATATAACTAACCTGCGCTTGATTATTTGACGGAGCTTTGAAACCCGATCCTGTCAGACACTGACAAAACGCGGAGAGTGAAAGGGACGAAGAACCAAAGGAGAAGCCGGAAAAAAGGAGCACATTATTTTTCAGCAAACGCGAACAAAATGCCATGATTAACTAACTTATTATCTTCACATTTCGAAACTAATATGAACGGGAATGACGGAATTACTCTCTAACAGGAGCTACATGTGCTGCTGAAGATTACAGACACAGATAAGAGGTTTTCACTGACTGTAGGCTATAATTTGTGTTGATTGTAAACCTAAATACGGGCAAAATGTCTGCTATATTGTAGTTCTTCTGTAGTTGGTAACATATCAGAGACTGTAAGGGGCTGTATGTGTTTATATATGTTCATTTATTTAGTTATTTAATATAATTACAGACGGTACAGTAGGTTGTTTCTCACTGTCATTGATCTGCAGTTATAATCAACTCATGTTCATTGAAAAGTTAGTAATAAACATTTCTACACAAGTATTTATGTGAGTAAAGCCTCTGTTTTGTGAGAAGTGCTTCTCATATGATATGTGAGCGACCTGTACAGCTTTATTGTAGACATTTCCTTCGAGCGAGAATGACGTCGACTGAAACTTTCTGTCATACACCACGCCCACCAAAGGGTACCCTTGTTAGTGGAAACGCAAGCCTCATAAATGTGACCCGTACCAAACCGAACCGTACCGTACCGTACCAGTCAGTGGAAACGAGCCATAAGGGCATTACATATGTGGCTACTGAAAACGAACGTTTCTTCATGCGCAGTGCTGCAATTTGTCACGCGCAGTCACGCGTAGTACTGCAGCAGCAAAGGCCGCCTTTTCATTTACAAATTCAATTTTTTATGCAATAGCCACAAGGTGGTGCAAGGAACAACCTCCTTTCCATAGTTTTGTCACATTTAAAAGGTGTGTTGATCTAGATAAAATAGAATATAAAAGAGATAAAATTAAAAAAAAAAAGCTATATTGAAATCATTTAAAGATATACAAATATCGGATATAATAAAAACATTAAATAAACCATAAAAACAAAAACAAAAGCTATAATGATTTAGGTAAATACAGTGTAACATAAATTAATTAAACAGTTTAAAGCCATTTTGAACTTTAATTTTACAAAGGCCTATCTTGAAAAAAAGATTTTAGATATTTCTAAAACAATAAACAATGGAGGAGTATATATAATTTTAGAACTATTTATAAAGTATTGGATACGATGAATGTTAATCAAATCGTGCAACACAGAGCTGTTTTTTCCTTTTTTTTTTTTTACAAACGGATTGGGAAACACTACATGTAAAAAGTGTTCTATGACCTCAAAAAGTGTTTATTGTTTTATATAACGTGGTAAAATTTAAAAATTAAATCTTTTTTTTTTTTTTATTATTCATCATGAGAAAATAATCAAATCGTGTTGGTACAACATCAAAACCCATCCCTGCAAAGGTGAAACAAATGATGATGGGGTAGTCAAAAAGAGCGAATTTGCGGAGTGGAAAAAATGTACAAACAGACAAAATTCATGAGCACAGTTTAGAATAGTTCTCTTTAACACTAGCCAGTGCTTTCCCCAACCCATTCCTGGAGGCACACCAACAGTACATATTTTGGATGTCTCCATTATCTGCACCATTAACTTCAGGTGTTTTGGGGTCTCTTCTAATGTTATGATGAGTGATTAGGTGTGTTTTGATTAGGGAGAGGTTGAAAATGTGAACTGTTGGTGTGCCTCAGAATCAGAATCAGAATCAGAATCGAATCAGAACTCAGTTTTATTTGCCAAGTGGCTTCACACACACAAGGAATTGTTTTGGCTACAGAAGCTTCCAGTGTACATAAAGTGACATGTGACAACACAAAATAATCTGAAAAAATAAAATAATAATAATAAAAAAATGATGAACATTAAACAGATGCGGTTAGTGAAGAAACCTGGATGTTGAGTTGTATGTACAGATTGTTATAAATATACAGGTTACAAGGTGCTGTGTACAAGTGCGAATGTAGAAAGTATTGCATTGTATATTGATATAAGGTGCTGTGTACAAGTGCGTATGAGAAAGTATTGCACATATTTATTGCACAGTAGGGGAATATTTAACTGTTCATAAGGTAGACAGCCTGAGGAAAGAAACTTTTCCTGTGTCTGGCTGTTTTGTGCTCGGTGCTCTGAAGCGCCGACCAGACGGTAACAGTTCAAACAGGTAGTGTGCTGGGTGTGAGGCGTCCAGAGTGATTTTGCGAGCCCTTTTACTCACTCTGGAAGAGTACAGTTCTTGAAGTGTAGGAAGGGTAGTGCCAGTGATTCGTTCAGCAGTCCGGACTATTCGCTGTAGTCTACGGAGGTCAGTTTTGGCAGCTGAGCCGAACCAGACGGTGATTGAAGTGCAGAGGATGGATTGGATGACAGCTGAGTAGAACTGTACGAGCAGCTCCTGTGGCAGGTTGAACTTCCTCAGCTGACGAAGGAAGTACAGTCTCTGCTGGGCTTTCTTCACAATAGAGTCTATATGAGTGTCCCACTTCAGATCCTGAGAGATGGTGGTGCCCAGGAACCTGAATGACTCTACTGCAGCCACAGTGCTGTTCATGATGGTGAGTGGGGGGAGTGCAGGGGGGTTTCTCCTGAAGTCCACTATCATCTCCACTGTTTTGAGCGTGTTCAGCTCCAGGTTGTTGTATCTGCACCATAACGCCAGCCGCTCCACCTCCTGTCTGTATGCAGACTCGTCACCGTTCTGGATGAGGCCGATAACAGTAGTGTCGTCTGCAAACTTAATGAGTTTGATGGAGGGGTCTTTTGCAGTGCAGTCGTTGGTGTACAGGGAGAAGAGCAGTGGAGAAAGAACACATCCCTGGGGGCACCAGTGCTGATGGTGCGGCTGTCGGATGTGATTTTGCCCATTCTGACTAGCTGCTGTCTATCTGTCAGAAAGCTGGTGATCCATTGACAGACAGAGCTAGGAACAGAGAGCTGGGCCAGTTTGTACTCAAGCAGTGATGGGACGATGGTGTTAAAGGCAGAACTGAAGTCCACAAACAGAATCCTTGCGTAGTTCCCTGGTTTGTCCAGATGTTGTAGGGTATAATGCAGTCCCATGTTGACTGCATCATCCACAGACCGGTTTGCTCTATAGGCGAACTGCAGGGGGTCCAGCAGGGGTCCAGTGATGTCCTTCAGATATGCTAGCACCAGTCTTTCGAATGACTTCATGGCCACAGATGTTAAGGCCACAGGTCTGTAGTCATTGAGTCCTGTGATCTTTGGCTTCTTTGGGATTGGGATGATGGTGGAGCGCTTAAAGCAGGATGGAACTTTGCGCTGTTCCAGTGATCTATTGAAGATATGGGAGAAAATGGGAGCCAGCTGGTCAGCGCAGGTTCTCAGACAGGCTGGTGAGACACCATCTGGCCCTGGTGCTTTCCTTCTCTTCTGTTTACTGAAGATCTGACGCACATTTTCCTCACTGATCTGAAGAGCAGGGGGGGAGAGGAAGATGGCTGGAGGTGTTGATGGCTGTGTAGGGCGATGGTCCGGGCTGTTGATGTGGTGTTGATGGCTGTGTAGGGCGATGGTCCGGGCTGTGTTGATGTGGTATTGATGGCCGTGTAGGGCGATGGTCCGGGCTGTGTTGATGTGGTGTTGATGCTGTGTAGGGAGATGGTCCGGGTGGGTGTGAGGTGTCTGGTCATAGGTGTCAAACCTACAGTAGAACATATTCAGCTCGTTTGCAATATGTTTATTGCTGTCGATACGGGGGACGGTGTCTTGTAATTAGTGAAATCTTTTAAGCCTCTCCACACTGATGCAGGGTCGTTAGCTGAAAACTGGTTTTGCAGCTTTTTGGCATAGCTTTTCTTAGCCACACCAATCTCCTTTGTCAATGTGTTCCTGGCCCGATTGTACAGGATCCTGTCACCACTCCTGTAAGCATCCTCTTTGGCCTGACGAAGCTGTCTGAGTTTTGGTGTGAACCATGGTTTATCATTGTTAAATGACAAGTAGGTCCTGGTAGGGATGCATAACTCCTCACAGAAACTGATGTATGATGTTACAGTCTCTGTGAGCTCGTCCAGATCTGTGGCTGCAGCTTCAAAAACATCCCAGTCAGTGCATTCAAAACAGGCTTGTAAGACTTGCTCTGTGTCGTTGGTCCATCTCTTGACAGTCCTTAATACTGGCTTAGTAGTTTTAAGTTTTTGCCTGTAAGTTGGTATAAGATGAACCAGGCAGTGATCGGAGAGTCCTAGAGCTGCTCTGGCGACGGAGCGATATGCATCCTTTATTGTGGTGTAGCAATGGTCCAAAATTTTATTGCCTCTGGTGGGGCATGTAATGTGCTGTTTGAATTTAGGCAGCTCATGTGTGAGTTTTGCCTGATTAAAGTCCCCAAGTATGATAAAAGCAGAGTCCGGGTGTTGTTGTTCTGTCTCTGTGATCAGATCAGCCAGCTGTTGCAGCGCAGTACTCACGTGTGCTTGCGGTGGAATGTAAACACAGACGAGAATGAACGAGGAAAACTCTCTTGGTGAATAAAACGGCTTACAGTTAATGAAAAGCACTTCCACATCAGGACAGCACATCTTCTTTAACACAGTTACATCCGTACACCACCTTCTGTTGATGTAAAAGCATGTCCCACCACCGCGCGTTTTGCCCGTTGACTCCGTATCGCGATCTGCTCTGTACAGCTGAAAGTCCGGTAGGTTTAATGCGCTGTCCGGAATGGCTTCGTTTAGCCAGGTTTCCGTGAAACACAGGACAGCAGAGTTGTTAAAGTTCTTGTTTTTGCATGTGAGCAGAAATAGTTCGTCCATTTTGTTAGGAAGAGAGCGGAGATTCGCCAGGTGAATGCTGGGCAGCGCCGTTCTGAAGCCGCGCTGTCTTAGCCTGACGAGCGCGCCGGCTCGCTTCCCACGCTTGCGCGTCTTGTAGCGTTTCCACAATGCGGCTGCTCCGCCGACTACAATGTTCCGCAAAACGCCACAAAAATCAAAATCCAGTTCTTGATTGGTTGGTGTGCACTGCCGAATGTTCAGCAGCTCGTCCCTGGTGTAACTGATCGTGTTTGACAAACATAAAACAGGACAGACTAACAAAAACAGTGCAAACAGTGCAAACAGTGCAAACACTGGAGAGCCCCCCGCCGAAGCGGCCATCCGCGGCGCCATCTTGATGAGGAACAGGGTTGGGAAACACTGACCTAGCCTACATATTATGACTTCAATTAAAATTAATTTTAGAATCTATTCGATTTGAATTTATACCTGTATGTGTTCTTTTGTTCATGCAGGCTTAAATGCCATGAATTAATTTTTAAGTTAATTCTTTAGTTTCATAGATTTAGTAGGACTATTCCAGAAAATAATTATTCAATTTCATAATTAATTGTTAAAGTATAACTTTAATTAAAACAAGGATATGCAGTAATAAGACGTGGTCATGGAAGTGAATTTGTAATTCAAATTATGTTCAGAGATCCTAGTTTAAAATAGGCTAACAGTCGGTTAAACTATAGTATAAGATACACACACACAGCTGCCTAAATAAATAGGCTAAAAATACACAGTTGATCACTTAGGCCTATTAAAATATTATTTAAAACTGTGCTGAAAGAAAAAAAGCACAAGAAAGAATACTTTGAAGGAGAATACTTTGAAATAGAATTTTATCGAAATGCTTTAACAACCGTGGAGCAGAATGCTTAGCGGAGCGTCAAACCGCTCAGCTTTACTCACATGCTCTGGCTGCCACAGTATATCAGTTCAATATGTTCATTATGTTACATAACTGCCCCCTGCTGGCCATCTATTTCTTGTGTTAGACCATGTTCTGCTGTGCCGCACTTTACTGCAGTAACGTACAAGATCACTTTAATTCACTTGCGAATTCTTAGTAGCCACATCTGTACACTTACCTGCATGACACTAGCATTTTATCTTTTCTGAACTACCTGTAAATAAAGATTCATTGCTTAGACTTACCTCTGTGTTCTTGCATCTGAGAATCTGACAGAAGACCAAACCAACATAAGCAACATGGATTGTGGTTATTTACCCACACACCACCCAGCCCAGACCTGTTCACCAAACTTGTACTCGTGATTGAATTCCTGTTACAATGCTCTCTGTATTTTGACACGCAGCCCAACCAATTCACCACAAAGTGTGCAGGGTGGCCTTCACCTTTATGCTCTTGTCTGGATATGCTCTGCTGTGGGCACAAGCCTACTGGAATTCAAACTATCCAATGATCAACTTCCTGGATTCATTTAAGACCCTCTTTAAACAAGTGTTTGGCCAATCCACCAGCGAGTTGTCTGTCCAAGATCAGCTGATCTACACCAAGAAAAGACTTCTGTGAGTGGTTACACCAACCAATTCCTTTTGTTAGGGGGGCTACTATTCAATTCAAATCATGTTTATTTATATAGCGCTTTTCAATATAATTTGTATCATAGCAGCTTAACATGGTTCTAGTAAATCCAGATTTCAGAGTTGGAGTTCAGTTTAGTTTAGTTCAGTGTGGTTTAAATTTCACTTCTGAAAGTTCAAACACTGTTGAGCAAATCTACCTAAGCACAGCTCCACAAGTCAAGCAAGCCAGTGACGACCAAAAAACTTCACCAATTGACGAAGTTAAGGGAAAATAACCTCGAGAGAAACTAGGCACTGTTAGGCACGACCATTATTCTTCTGGCCAAACTGCCTGTGTGGAGCTGCAGTCTAGGCGCCGGAGGCTGGAGAAGCTGGATGTCCATTGAGAAGAAGCTGCAGGTGTGAGTAGGGCACCGGCGGAAGTCAGGCTGGCCCACAGGATCAACTCGTTTGTCACGGTGGTCTATTAGGCATCTCATGCACTCCATTCCTCTATGATGACCACAGCATCAGCTCGGGATATGGCCTGTTCCAGGATTATGGATCGCTTGGGATGATCTCTTCACAGGTCTTGGATCGCATCAATGGCACTGCATAGTCTCTAGGGACCGCAGAATCAGTATCGCCAGATGGAAATAGAGAATAAAGAAAATAATTAGCAAAGCTGCTGTTCATAGTGTATTTAAACGAGATGCAAAAATTGAGTGTTATAAATGAAAATATCTGTTATTTAAACAAACATAAAAACACTATTGAATTAAATGAGTCGGCACTTTAAACAGCATGCAAACAATGCTTTGCTCCTAAAAATGTGATACACAACACTCAGGAATGGTTTGAAAATGGTATCTATACACAGTCACTGAGCTGATCCGAACCGTGCATGGAAACGCTGTTGTCCTGCCTCCGGGCCGTTCTGATTGGACCACTGCTTTGGACCTGAAACTGATGAACAGCACTGGGTGTTAAAGGTTTTGGCATGGCATCTAAAAAATGTGGTGCATAAGTGCGCAGAGCTTCAAACAAGCTTAACGCTCACATACGTCAAGCATGTGACTGCAGAGTTAGCACTGCTGCCCTCACTAACTGCACCTAAAACAGCCAGAGTAAGATGTGTTCTTTCAGTGAGTGAGCCTGGTTAGTACCTGGATGGGAGACCGCCTGGGAAAACTAACCAGGCTCATCTCACTGAAAGAACACATCTTAATCTTCATTTACATTTACATTTAGTCATTTAGCAGACGCTTTTATCCAAAGCGACTTACAAATGAGGACAAGGAAGCAATTTACACAACTAAGAGCAGCAGTGAACAAGCGCTATAGACAAGTTTCAGGTGTGTAAAAGTCTAAGAAGCAAAACATTAGTAGGCTTAAATAGTGTGTGTAATCAGTCGTTGACAATCCTCCGTGGTGTATATGCAATCGGTCAGTATCAGGAACATGTGTGTGAGCGGAGTGCATGTATAAACTTGTAGTGCATGTATGAACTTGTAGTCCATGAAATGGCTGATTTGTAGTCCATTAGCAATTGTGAATGTTTTCCAGTGATTTATGGTGTTTAGACGGCTAGTGATCGTGACAGAGTCCCCCTCTAAGGAGCAGATTCCAGATGCTCCTAATACAGTTCAGGCGGGAGGTGGAGCGGAGGCAGAACAGGAGAAGGGATGGAGGGCCAGGACCATGCAGCGGAGGTGTACCTGGAGCATGGAGCTGTGGAGGACCTGGAGCATGGAGCTGTGGAGGGCCTGGAGCATGGAGCTGTGGAGGGCCTTTAGCTGCGGTAGATCTGGTGGTCCTACTCTAGTGGGTCAGGAAGCGTGGGTTCAGAAGACACTGGGAGTTCATTAAACCCCAATGGGTCAGGAGGCTTAGGTTCAGGATGCACTGGCAGTTCAGCCAGGAGGTTTAGGTTCAGGATGCACTGGCAGTTCATTCAACCTCAGTGGGTCAGGAGGCTTTGGTTCAGGATGCACTGGCTGTTCATTCAACTCCAGTGGGTCAGGAGGCTTCGGTTCAGGAAGCATTGAGAAGTCACATAGCTCTAGCAGTTTTGGCAAGTTACACGGCTCTCATGGCAGCCATTCGTGGGACTCAGGTGGCAACTCTGGTAGCACTGGAGGCAATGGCTCTGGCAGCGGTGGTGGCTCTGGTAGCTCTGGTGGCAGCGGCTCTGGCAGCGCTGGTGGCGATGTGTGACTCTGGCCTTTCGTGGGACTGAGGTGGCGACTCTGGCCTTTCTTGGGACTCAGGCAGCGGCTCTGGCCATTGCAGGGATTCAGGTGGCGCCCCTGGTCATTCGGGTAATTTGAAGGGAACTGGCACCTGCCATTCGAGGGATTAAACAGGATTTGGTGCCCGTCATTTGGGGGATTCAAGAGGATTTGGCGCCGGCCTTTCGGGGGATTCAGGAGGATCTGATGCCCCCCCATTCAGGGGATTCAGGAGAATCTAGTGCTCGCCATTCAGGGGATTCAGGAGGATCTGGCACCTGCCATTCAGGAAACTCAAGAGGATCTGGCGCCCAACATTCGAGAAGCTCGGGTGGCGGCGCCCATTTGGAAAGCTCAGGCGGCGGCATCAACTCTGGCAGCACTGGAGGCAATGGCTCTGGCGGCAGCGGCAGCGACTCTGGCAGCTCTGGAGGATCTGGCAGCTCTGGAAGAGGTGGTGGCAGCTCTGGCGTCTCAGGGGTGCGGATTCAAATGCAGGTTAATTAGAGAGGTCAGGTAAGCAATGGTCAGGGGAAAACAGATGTATACAGGCAATCCAGTGTCATTGTCAAAATAACAGGCAGGTGGTCACAAGGCAGGCAGCAGACAGGAATAAACAAATAAACAAGGCGAGGATCACTGCAAAGCAAGACAAAGGGAAACGCATTGAAGTGTCACAAAAACAGTAGACAAGACTCAGCGACTAGAGTGAGTGTTTGTGCTGCTTAAATATTGTGTGTAATCAGTCCTTGACAATCTTCTGGTGGTGTGTATGCAATCAGTCAGGATCAGAAACATATGTTTGTGAGCGGAGTTTAAGTATGAACTTGTAGTCCATGAAATGGCAGATTTGTAGTATGTTAGTGATTGTGAATGTTTCCAGCGATCTATGCTGTTTAGATTGCTGGTGATCGTGACACTAGTTAGGAAGGAACACAAATATTAACGAACTAATGTATGAATGAGCGAAAAAATGAAGCGAGGAAGGAAGGAAGGAAAGAAAAATTGAATTATGTTTTCAAGGATGGAAGGAACGAACAAATTAATAAATAAACAAAGGATCTAATGAAGAAAGGAACAAAATATGAATGAAAAAATGAATGAATAAGCAAATGAATGAAGGGAGGAATGAAGGAAGGACCAAATGAATGAAGGAAGGATTCAAGGAAGGACTGAACAAACTAATGAATGAATGAATGAACAAAGGACCTAACAAACGAATGAATGAAGGATAGAACAAACAAACAATGGAAGGAAGGTTGGAGGAAAAGAACAAATATAGGAAGATCACTACAGAATGCGCTACAGAATGTTACGTTTACACGTTCCTGCACAATCTGCAAGTAAACGTATCAACTTTTACAGTACAAAACTCACTACTCTTGAGTACTTATAAAAGGGCTACTTTTACTCATGGCTTGAGTAATATTTACAACATTTATATATATATATATATATACAGTCTCAGAACTTCTCGGTTATTTTATGGTTTAGAAGACAATAATTAAAATGGGAATAATTTTACAGTGTATTGAAACTAAACTTGGATTGTTCATCTTTGTGAACCAAAGTAAAATTTTAACGTATATATATGTGTGTATATATATATAATATATATATATATATATATATATATAATAATATATATATATATTATATAGTTTTAGGTATATTTAAATAACTAAGTATTAGTAAAGAAAAATACATAAATAATAATAAAACATAAATAAATGTGATCTTACTTGATTTTGTAATTGCATTATCTATTCTTCTTATTTAAAATTTTTATACTTAAGTTTTAGTACTTAAACCTAGTTTCCAAAGCAACATTTCGTATTTTTTAATGCAATTTAAATTGAAACTTGTAATATTAATTATATTCAACTTAATATTCCAATAATCTGCACAACATAGCAACGTCTTCATAACTACATTTTCAAAATTGTCTGTGTCTGATGTCTGCTGAGCTGTTCTGTTATTTTAAGCTGCAACTAAATTACTTTCTTCAACTTTCTCCAAGTTGTCTCTTCTCTTGCTTTTCTCACTTGATAATTTCTTTGCTTTCTCTCCCATGCAGACAATGAGCAGGATTAAACATCATCATACACTCATTATACAGTCCCAGGGCCTCAAGCTTTCATTACAAGCTGAATTGTTGCTAAATGAGAGCGGAAATCAATATCAGGCCCCAACAAACAAGCAAACCAGGCTGGAGCAACAGTGTGGAGAAACTCTGGAAGAAATCTGTATTTCCAAATATGTTAACTGGTCAGAAAGCAGACTGTCGTTTTGAGGTCGCTTTCGTTTGACTCTCACTCTCTCTGGATTCTGTGTTGAGAGATAATGATGATTCAGTCAGAGTTCGTGGAGTGTCTCTCAGCTCATCCGTTCAATGTGTGGCAGCTTTATCACAGATAACAGCTAATGCTAGTAAAATAAAAGTCTCCTGGGATTCATTCAGCATTGACCCCATTAGCAGGTTTTCATTAGAACTGAGCTTTGTCTGTCTTACAATTAGTGTTCAACTAATGTGCTCACCTTTTTGGAGTTTAAATTTTATAATTTGCTTTCAATTTTTGTATATTTTTTAATACATATTCTTTATTAAAAATGTGAAGTTTATAATTACTTTTTCTTAGTCTACTTCTTTTATTTAAAAACAAATACAGTTTAAATGCTGATGAATATGTGATGTCATTTCCTGTCCAGAATTCTCCTGGCTCTGCATGACTAAAAAGACAGACATGCACTCTCTCTGACAATCCATTGCATCCACTAAAATCCTCATAGAGGGAATGCTGTAAGTTCATTTATATGACATTAGGTTTGTTAAAGAACATATATTAGTAATTATTTTGTTCAAAATATGATGTTTGACAACGTGCAAAAAATGGTTATTTACCTTTGTCATCACTACTACAATGAGAACACTAGTTTATGCTATGTCACTAATGCAATGGTATTAGGACACAACACTGAATATTGCCTACTATCAGTGTTGGGGAGTAACTAGTTACATGTAACGGTTTTACGTAATTAAATTACAAAATAAATGTAACTGTAATTTGTTACAGTTACTGAGAAAAAAATGTGTAATTAAATTACAGTTACTTATAAAAACGTTAATGATTACAAATGAGGTTACATCTCAAAATTTTCTTTAAAAAATGTGGGATATGTTAAATAATTAATCTGTTGCTTTGCCTGTTTTTGATATGCACGATGCCTTGTGCTGAGGCCATTTATTAAAGCGGTGCTATTCTGCTTTGACTACATTTCTCAGTAGTGGTGCGGTAGTATCGCTACTTTCTAAATCAAATAGTTTTCAGTAGTGGAGCTATTTTTTTTAGTCAAGTAACACAGTTGCGTCCACACAAGTTATATTTACAGATCGCGGATCAATAAGTGACGGCACCGGCATTTACAGAGCTGTGAGGCCGGTGTCTAGCCAATGAAAATAAAGCCATATGACGATGAAAATGACGATTTCCTCTTCTACATGTTTTTCGGTGGTCGACAACAAACCTTTCTGGTGCGCTCTGGGATGCGTTTCTAAAACAACGACATAACTGGCGGCTGAATTATCATAGTATTGATGCATAGTTTGGGAAAAGAATGATTAGTGATGAGTGTTTCCCAAAACCCTTAGTTTCTCTCTCGCAGATCCCATCAATTATACACACATTAGTTATAGCGTAAAACGCCCATAATGATTCTCTAAACGGGGTGTTGTAACAACTTCTTTAGAGAAGAACCCCATCATTTCTTTTTGTGCAAGTTATATTGTTATACAAAAACATAAAATAAAATAACATTCAATATTAGTTTTGGTAAAAACATGCACTTGCTTTTCCATATTAATTGAAATATATATAAACGGCACATATAGGCCTATGTTTCCTTTACTAATATTATTGAGAAGTTATACATTACATATTCTATTCTAAAAACGTAAAATCACTTACAACGCTAAACGTATTCTAATATCATACATATAATCCTATAAATAAATAAACAAATAAATAAATAGTGAGGCTATTATTTATTATAATTAAGTAGGATATTGTTTATTTATTTTGTATTTTTTGAAGTCTACTTTTACAATTTGACACATGTAAACCACAACGGACACACACACACACACACACACACACACACACACACACACACACACACACACACCACCACATATATATATATAGTATATATATTATATATATATATATATATATATATATATATATACTATATATATATATATATGATATATTATACACCATACATACATAAATATATACACACACATATACATACATATATATTTATTTATATATATATATATATATAATATATATATATATATATATCTATAGTATATATATATATATATACACACACACATATATATATAGTATATATATATAATATATATATATATATATATATATAATATATATATATATTAATATATATATATATATACACAAGTGTCTGCACCTGATTTTATTGGGATTTTTTGTTTTTGCTGTTATATTTTTTTTCTATTTAGTACAGCATATTATTGCAGTAAATAATTGTACCTGAACAATTATTCCTCAAATGTTTCATTGACAGTTTATTGATTACTAAGATCTGATTGACTTGGCTTTTTCATTGCAGATGCCACAACTAATTAAATTTTGATTTTGTGACAAAAGTAAAAAAAAAATGTTATAAGGTTGGTTTTGTGGTGGCTGTACTTTAAAATTAAATAATATAATTCAAGTGATGAAAGATTTTGAAATTCTAACAGTTCATATGCTACTGTTAGGTCATACCTGCTTGGTATAACGCTTTTTAAAATGATTTAGTTGAAAATATCCATTAAAAATTAGAAGTAATCAAAAAGTGTAATAAGTTTATAAAAGTAATTGAAAAGATACACTACTTATTACATTTTTAAATGGGGTAATTTGTAAACTGTTATTTGTAAAATGTTATCTATAACATTTTTCATAGTAACCTTCTCCAACACTGCCTACTAAGAATGAATCTGTTTGCGTTACCAGCCATTTTACTTAATGTTTAGCCAGAGTTTCACCACTGCAACTTATATATAGACTTTAATAGCTTTGAAAAAATCTATATATAATCGATTGTATAAAGTAAATGAGAGACATGAAGAAAATTTGATGACGCTAAATAAACATTGACTGTTTATTTATAGCATATTCTCTATGATTCTTTAAAATTTATATATGTTAAATTGGACAAATATTAAGTGTTTTGCAGCTGTGTCTACTAAAAATCTTCCAAAAAGCCAACAACAACAAAACTAATATTAATAAAACCAACACAAAATAAAGTAACGCTTCATGAACCACATCAACACTTGTTACTATCCTGAAACAAGTCTGAATGTTTATTTTCCATCAAAAGAGACACTGGCTCTCAACTTCAGTGTTCCATGCTGGTGGAATGACTTCCCAACATGAACAGCTGAGTTTTTCACCATTTTTTAATAAATGTCCCAGGAAGTAATTTTTTTTTTTGTTTTTTGCAGTTTTTGTTTATGTGAATCCACTAGAGGCTGCGTGTAAGCTTTTTCACATCTCAAATGTCTCTTGCGAGTACCATTCGCATCTGCTCTTTTCGTGAAAGTACACCAGAGGTTGATGTTGACTGACAACCGATCACCCCACACACTCCCTTCCCTAAACCCAACCGATAGTGTTTTCAGAAACTACATAGAAAAAGAAAAAGCTCTCACTGCCACTTGATTTTGACACCGTTTGCAGATCTTACCACATTCTCACCCTATTACTTACTGGTTTATTTTAATTTCTGCTTTTTGTTTACCTGTTTTCTGGAACCATTTTTTCACTGGACTGGAACCTCATCATCACAGTCAACTCCTCTCTCTGTCTAAAGTCCTCCGATGTATGTGGCGAGCCAATGGACAAATTGGTAACAGCAGAAAAGCCGCCCACACAGAGATAAGCAGTCAGCTGGTAGCGTGAAAAGAAACAGAAGCCGTCGCGTCATATTGTCCCGTATTGTTCGCTTTAAAGACAAAAGTCAGCAATTCATAGGTCTGGCTACATAATTTGCGCACTCCAGAAATGTATACGGCAGTACGTTTTCACAATGAGCCTGTGTTGCAATTTGTTTTGTCAACATTTGATACTCCAATAATAGCACTAAAATCATAGAATATCATTTAATTTAGTACAATTTATCACCAATACACCACTCACGGTTGTAATATCAGTCTACCACTGACCAAGATGTAAGAATATGCAAGCCCCTCCTTTCAAAGGGATATGCATGTAAACTGAAACTTAAACATCTGTAAGTTGCTACAGTGATGTAGCCTATATGTAACACTGCTTCCAGGTATCCTGAAAGGAAGGGTAATTCCATTATTATTTTTTTCCATTTCTAAACCTAAACAAGTTAACTTAACGTCCATAAGATCAATAAGGACATTATAGTTGTTCTACGTCAAAGCAACAATGCTTTTAATTCTTCTAATAACTTTAACTTATGAAGTTATTTAATATCAGTGGTTATGCAGTAAGATCATATGTCTCTGGTAAGTTAGATAAGTAGCTCTAGCAGGACGGGTAGCCAGCCTGGTGAAAGGGGTGGTTCTTTTTTTTCTCAAAAGGTGGACCTTTTTGCAGTTATACGCCTCAGTTTCTATTTAACTATGAGATTTAAATACTGCAATTTAGTGACTTTTTTTTTTTTTTGGCTGGGTTAGCTAGTCAGATGTCATCATAACCACACTTTTTGTTGTACTAAAATATTTCCTAAACATTCCAACAAAAAAACAAGACACATTTTTAAAATACAAATTTGTTTCATATATCATTAGGAAAAAATAGAAATCTGTTAAAGTAAAAAAAAAAAAAAAAACTATAGCTTACTATCATTTATTAGACAAAAAACAAACTGGCCAGCACATTCAACTGGCCTCAGTCACAATTTGGCAATTTCAATAAAAAGAAAATTAAAACATAATAATAATGTGTGAGGGGTGGGTCTTCCGAACCACCCGAAGCCCCCCTGGCTACAGGGCTGAAAAGTTAGAACATGTTTTATGCTTATAGTAACAGGTTTTTTTATTAGAATTTTGGCTGTAAAAGTGCACCTACTGGTGTTTCAGGCGCAGGTCAGATTTTATTTGTTTATATTAATTTTGTCTAAAAAAATGGTTAGACCTGTCCAGTTTCATCTGGAATGCATCCCAGATCACCTTCTGAAGTGGTTTGAGCGATCGCATTTATATCCGATCACAATAAAACGAACGAAGTGACCAAACAGCCTCAAAAGCACAGACGTGACGGGATTAGCACCTTTTGCTGTGACATGACATCTGACAGCTGAGGACTCCGCTTGCCATTAAAGCCTTCATTGCATAGTTATTTAAAAAAAAATATGTAAAAATGGATGTCGCATCAAAGATTCAAATGTTACCACTCAGTGGGTTATGTCACATGACTCGCGTCAAATTATTGTGGCTTTGGGGCTCTATGGGATTTGAAATAATTTACTGGCCATAGTTATTTCAAATTACACTTTATTACAATATATTATATTATATTAATTAGATAATAAATATATTAAATAATATTAAATTACATAAAATAATTAAAAGGACAAATTCTGGACAGTATCAACAGATATTAAGCAGACAGTCTACTAATACTCAAATGAACCATTTAAATAAAGAGTTACTAAATGTAACCTGTAGTACAAGCAGTGTTGTTAAACCTCTAAATATTTGGAACCACTTGAGGGCCGGTAAATTGAGTAAATTTATTTTATGTATTTATTTTTTGTCTCACTGCGCTTTGACAAGAGGTGGTCCTTCTTAGGTTAAAAATGTATCAAAAACATCTTGGAACAAGGTTTTCACACTGGCAACTCTAAGACACTTAGTGAATTTATTTGTCTGACAGTGACCAAGGGGAGGCAGAGCTTACCGATAGGTCAGTTACAAGTTAAAATGTTGACAAAAATCAGCCAGTAAGAAGTTAAAGCTGTTCGTTCAGAACCACTACTGGGCTCAGCTAAACAGTTTGGCACCAAGGATAGCCTCACATCCACTGCCAGTCAAACCACTGAAGCAGGAGCACATGTGTGTCCCAGCACTGCCTCCCAGTTAACGCTGGACCCCCTTCAGAAAAATCCATTCACAGTGTTATTCTGAAAGAAAATGTAGCATTTGCTCTTATTATTATTATTATTATTATTTTTTTTTGCAGGGCTACACTCCTGGATTGGCTTGCTTCGAAGACGTGTGGTAGACACTGACCCTTGTGTATACTGGCCTTTCCCAGAGCCCATTACGTCCACAGCTTGAGAGCCATTTCTGAGGAAACTATAGCTCTTAGCAGAACTACGAACGTGCATATGACCATGAGAGACACGCTGTCAGTCACATTTCCTTTTTTTCCCCAATACTTTCTCAAATCGTGTAGTGAAGCTACAAGTTTCTGGGGTTTTAGATATGAAAAGTGGCACTGATTTTCAATATGCTATTCTACACACAAATTATATATACTCTAGTTCTACATGAGGAACACAAATGATAGTAATCTGTGTATAGAAGACTACTGTATATTGAAATTGTATGTCACTTCTCATCATTCAAGTTCGAGTTTGCAAAAGTTTTTAATGGTGTAGTTTGAACAAAAACAGTAATTCTAGTTTCATTTAAAATTTAATGTGTTCCTTTTTATCAACTTATCATTCTTTAGAATTATAATAGCAATTATCATTTTAAGATAACCATAAAGCCATCATATTTACAGTTTCCGTGGCAAAATTTGTAATCGTAATACTTCATTTTCCATCTAATATTTAAATTTCATTATATCATTATCTTTAAACAGTACACTAAAATTTGGCATCAGCCATTCAAGTAATTTCAACACATTTCAAACTGGACAGGACGTCTCCAGAACAAGGCATTCCTCCAGCCAGGTGACACTGTCGCCTTTCTATTTCTACTCTCTTTTTATCAATTGATTTTTAAGGGTCATGCAAGGTGGGATGATGTTGCATCATAGTCTAGTATCTCATTCTTCACCTATAGTGAGGAAAGTGCAACCATGGATAAAGAGCTCTTTAAAAGCACACTTGTAATACCCTTGACCTAATGGAACGTGACTAGAAAGGCTTTCATAATGGTAATAACGTCAAGTCACCATGATGTGTATTTTCTCAGTTATGTTACATTTCATTTATTTCAGACTGAGACAGAGGCAGCAAAAAAAGGTCAGAATGTTCTTTTTGGTTCTCTTGCTTACTTTTCTTTGCTCTTTTGCATTACAAGGTTGATTTAGCATGGTCCCTTAGGATTAGTAAACCATTACACATGACTCTGAAACAGACCTCACAGCCTGAGGTGGATAATGGTTTGTTTTAACATTGGACTTATCGGAGTGATTCCCTCTGCTGGCCTGGGGGATTTCTTTTAGACAGTTTTGTCAGATGGATTTCAAACCAATCATTTCTGAGCACTGAATCACTGTTGCCAAAGGGAATAGAGACAGAAATCAACACCATATGAATGAGATTGATGACAAAACAGAACAGAAGGCAATGACAGTCCCCCTAAAAAAAAAAATAAATTATATATATATATATATATATATATATATATATATTATTATTATTATTATTATTATTATTTATTTATTTATTTATTTTATTATTTTTATTTTTTTCTTAAAGTGCCCCTATTATGTATTATAAAAGGTCCTATTTTGATTTTGGGAGTCCACAACAATAGGATGATATGCATGCAAGGTCAAAAACATAAATAATAATAATTGTCAGTAACACTTTACTTGACGGGGGTGTTCATAAGACTGTCATGAAACTTTTATAATCATGACATGACAAGTTATGATTGAGTATGATATTTTTTGCATGGTTATGACAACTGTTATTAAGTGTCATTTGCTCAGTCAAGCCTCATTCACACTACGAGCGACCGTTCATTTCAATGGATGATCCCGTCCCATACAGCTGACATTACACAGCTCGAAGATGACTGGCTTAATCCTGAGCGGTCTGCCAGTTCCCTTTGGAAAGAACCAGTTGCCAGGATACTTTGTTGGTGCAATATTTTGTAATGTGCAATTTAACATAATTGTCTCTAGGAGTCGCCAATGGAAATAAAACAAACACACACAAGTAAAACACGTATGGCAGACATGAAGTTGGCATGGAGCAACGGACATTCTCACGTAAATTTCATCATTCACATTCACACTTCATATATCTTTTGAACTTTCACTGTAAAAAATATATGATCAGTTAGTCATGACAGCATATACTTTTTAATTTAAGCTAATTATGTTCTGAATTAATTTTATGTTATGCAAGCTGTTTTAAGTCAGTTTAACATATTTTAAGTTCATCTTAAAATTTAAGGCAATCAGGATTTTTTTTACAGTATTGGCCTTTAATATCAATCTAGAGTTTATAATGCTCAAAACGAAAAAAGTTATAGATGCTTAAGTAATGTAAAAAATGCACAGCATTAAACATTTTAATATTTCATAAACAAATAAATGACATGAGTCCCAGAGCAATACAGAAAAGTTTGTGGCCTGTTTTCACTGACTGGTACAGTACAGTATGGTTCTGTACGGGTCGCCTTTATCAGGCTTGCGTTTCCACTGCCAGGGTACCAATGGTACAGTCGACGTCATTCTCACTCAAGGAAATGTCTGAGTAAGCTGTACGGGTCGTTCACATATCATATGAGAAGCACTTCTCACAAAACAGATGCTTTACACACATAAATACTTGTGTATAAATGTTCATTATTAACCTTTCTATGAACCTAATTTGATTATAAATGCAGATCAATGATAGGACAAATTGGCCTACTGTAACGTCTGCAATTATATAAAATAAATAAATAAATGCAACATATAGGAAGACATACAGACCCTTACAGTCACCGATATGTTACCAATTAGAGAAAAGCTACACACAGCATACATTTAGGACTTATTTTGGTTCAAAAACCACACTCATCATATAGTCCACAGTCAGTGCAAACCTCTCATCTGTATCTTTAATCATCACCAGCACATGTAACATCTGTTAGAAAGCAATTCCGTCATTCTGAGTTCATATTAGTCCTAAAGGTGATGATAATAATTAAACATAGCAGCTTGTTCTTGTTATAGGTTGCTTAAAGAATCATTTGCTTTTTAGTTTTGTTAGGCTTCTTGTCAGGTTTTTTTGCACCTCACTCTTGCGTTTGTCTGTTTATGAAAGGATCGGATGTCAGAAGCACTTTAATAATCACGCGCACAATATTATCATCAGTTCAAGAAGTTTGTTATTTGATGCACCGCTCACGCACGCGAGAAAGCGAAACTGCTAGCGCTTTACACTGCCTTGTAAACAACTACACTGCACAGGTAGGTCTGCTCTTCTTCTTGGTTTTGTGGCTGTTCAAGACGACGACAAGGTTTGTTTAAGCTCTGGTTGACCATGGCTTGATATTATTCAATTCAATTCAATTCACCTTTATTTGTTATAGCGCTTTTACAATGTAGATTGTGTCAAAGCAGCTTCACATAAAAGGTCATAGTAAATTGGAACAGTGTAGTTCAGTTTTTAGTGTTTAAGTTCAGTTCAGTTTAGCTCAGTTCAGTGTGGTTTAAAAATCACTACTGAGAGTCCAAACACTGAAGAGCAAATCCAACGAGGCGCAGCTCTACAGATCCCGAACCCTTATATGTATATATTATTACAGTGTAATGTCTCGGCTGTGTTTTTAAAAATGGAGGTTCCTTTGTTTTATTCTCCTGGCTTGTTGCACGAGTGAGTGACGTGTCTCTGTAAACCAATAGCATTCAGCTGCGTGTCTTGCTTCACCTTTTGGTACCCTTTTTTCTTGTGCTAGGTATCCTTATGAAAGGCTACCCAAAAGGTGGTACAGTACGGTTCGCTTTTAGGTACCTTTTGACAGTGAAAACGGCCATACAAGCAAAGGGATTACTGAACATATCATATAGAACCACTGAGTGGAAACGGCCCATTATTTATAGGCTTTAGAAATGAAGGTGTCTCATAAAGCAATCACCATTTAACAATGCTAACAGGCAAATCTAGCACTCAACCAAGTGTGTGATACGTTTAGTCTTTGGAGCCCAGACGAAATGCAAAAAAATAGCCTACATCATTCTGAACAGAACAAAAAGGAAATACATGCAAACTATTGATGTTTGAGGAGAGCTATTAAGTTACAATGGTGAGATAATTTGCAGAACGGTGGATCATTAGTCACAATTATGAAACGTTAATAAACGCTGCCACAAGAACTGATAAAGCACACAAGCTCTTAAATAAGCTGTAAGCCGTACATCACACCCCACTCAACCTTTTCTTGACATTTGAAAGCACCTAATGTACCATCCTGTGCATGCTTGACTTGCCTGCAAAGCTCTGTTTACGTAAGCCTTACAAATGGCCGTAATCCCACCTTTTAAAGCAGTGAAAGGCCAGCATAATGAGTTAATGGAGGCACTGTATGGGCTTCATTTCAGGAGGAAGATTGCATTCATACTGGTGCCTCTGGCCGCTGTCACAGAGGTGGTCCCATTCCAGCGGGTCTAATAGAGGGCTTATCTGATGCTGGCAAGCCTCTGATCCACACTTTTCTACAGCACAAAGTGCAGCAGATCTCTGGAGGATTAGAAGGCAACTGCAGCAATGCCCTCTCGCTCAAAACTCCCACCTTATGCGTGTGTAGATTTGTGCATGTGTGTATTTGAGAAGGCATGAGGGAGATCGCAGCTTGCATACCTCCTCCGTGATGGGGGTGGATCAGTGAGATCTCCAAACAAAGCACACACACACACATTACACTCAGCTGTTGCATGCATAACAATCATCAATAGTTTTGCGGTGCATGATGCCTTTATACAGCACGTTCATCTGAGATACTTTAAGAAATGTGTGCAGGCGCGCATGTTTGTGTGTGTGAGCATGCAAAGAGGCTTTGAGATTTTTACCTCACAGGGTTTTTGCTCCACGGTATAGGCAAACTATCTTTGTAGAGGCAAGAATTATTGAATTATACATTTAGTAGCATCGTATCACAGTCAGAGAGAAATTGTGAAACACGACGTTCTTTGAGTGAATCCTGTGGAGTGACTTCTGAGAAAAGAACGACAATCTTCAGACCTAGAAACAGCAACCCTTTTAAAAGAATATATAAGGCTATGTTTTGTTTATGAACTTTTAAGTTGTGTTTCCTTTTTTTTCAGTGTTTCCTTCATGTTTTAAGAGCCTGTTCCTCCTGAAAGTTTCTAGGGTTATTTGTAGGTTAATTGATTGTTCAATAGAACTGTTCTTTATCTGAAGGCCTGCATTTGGCCCCCTGTATTTTGTCTGGATTAGTTGTGTTTTGCACGCTTTTAAATGCACAGTATTTCTTGCAGCGAATTATTATTATTATTATTATTATTATTATTATTATTATTATTATTATTATTATTATATTATTATCTCCTTCATAAAGGGTTATGAAACGCCAAAACACGTTTTTTGAGATGTTGACAGTCTCATATGTGTCCCATGCTTCTAAAAACACTATTAGGACACACGTATTTAGCAAAAAAGGGAAAATTGGTTGTTGTGTTGTGTTGCCAACCTTAATTAAAACAAGTGGAAGAAGAAGAATTGTTTGGAGACATGGGTTGTTAGTGTTGCATTTATAAATGTGCTGCAATGAAGGTTTTGTTTTCAATTCCCCGCTATGAAAACGCAGCTGGACTCACGTGTGGATTACAGTGGTCTGCTAACATGCAACACAAGTGCGTTTGTTAGGAACATTTTTTACCTGAGAGCTTTTTACATCTGGAAATAGTGAAATCCGGATTTTCCGCTCGTCTTCTTTTAAAAAAAATGCAGTTCCAGTTCGTGTTGATTGTCCTGTCTCTACAGATTTGGGGTGTGTGATCAATGTTCTTTGTTTATGTTTATTCAGAGGCAAAGTTAGTTAGTATCTTCTGCAGTACTTTTTCAGTTTTTAAAGACATACCAAGTGGCGGATTTAGGCATGTGCAACATAGGCGATCGCCCAGGGTGGCATCTTGCTGGGGGCAGCATGCGGGGACGGTACAAAAAAAGAAACGTCCCCAAGTAAAATCATTGAGATTCGATTTATTTAATGCAAGTGTATTAACTTGGCAATACCAGAATAAAGATGTTAGGTGCCATTCAAAGTTGGTATCTTTTGCACGCATTCTCTATGTGCAACCAAAACAATGCTGGTGGATGCAAACTGATGCATGGCGCAGAAAACCATTCCCGCGTACCTCACGGACTCCTGTGTGAATCCCGGTTGTTTGCATGCACGGCGAAAAAATACACGCTGCTCATTCACCGTGAAACTGAAGTAACAGCCTTGCAAGTCGACAAAACTACAGTTTATATAATAAGATGATGATGTTACTTTCACTAAGCATGGCTATAAAGCAGAAAGCAGGGACAAAGAGTCAGGGAGGGGAAGACTTCATAACATTAATTCTCTGCCATGAGTCAGGTCTAAGACCACAGATAATTCTATAAAACATATTTATTTTTTTTGTATTCTATAGAAAATTTGGGAGAAACAGAAAAAAAACAGGGGTGCTAATAATTCTGACTTCAACTGTATGTATATATATATATATATATATATATACAACTAGACTGCTCCTGATGGTGCATATATCACTTTGGCTGTTATGCAGGAGAGCAACATTTTTTCACCAGTGAAAATTCTGTTTTTGAAAGACATGTCTGAATTAAAGTTATGTTTTTGCTATCAGAAAGTTATGTTATTGTTTGCAGAACGTTGCTAGACAACAGAGGCACACATATTCATAAGCACAGGAAAAATTAATGCTGAAATGCTTGCAGTCAGTTTGACAGGTAAGGCCATTCAAGGCAGAAATACACACAATGTCTTTGTATTGTGTGATTTTAATAAAATAGCAATAATTTATTTAAATGTTAACATTTTTTGATGGTCTATTTGAGTATTTGTAGACTATCTGCTTAATATTTAACTGACTATAAGAAACTTTACAAGAACATGTCAACTTGCACTAACCCTAACCCCAACGTCTACTTATAATCTAATGAGAATTAGTGGCAAGGTAACTTAAATGAAACGCACCATCAAAATAAAGTGTGAAATATATACAATTTAGGAAAAGTCTGGTCTTATAGTTATATGGGTTTTCTTTGAACAAAGTTACTCAATTACAAAATTTAATAACTAAAAAAACAGCCACTTTTCAACTGTTGGGCCAAAGCCAGTAGCCCTGGTGCTTGAGCATTTCCACTGTAAACCCATTGTGAATCCAAATGGTTTAATACTGTGTCAGAACTTTTAAAACTTTTCAAACTTTCAAAACTTTTCAACTTTTTTAAAACAAGGTGCTGTACAATAGTAGTGGCAGGTAAAAAACAGCAATACACTGCAATAAAAACAACAATATAAAACAATAGTAACAACAGTAAAAGTTTTCAAGAAAGAAGCAAATTAGTATAGCCTGGAACCACCATTAGGGCATATTAAATGCACTCAAAAAAGATGAGTTTTAACATTGATTTAAAAATAGATAGAGTGGGTGTTATTCAGATTTTTAATGGTAACTTATTCCATAGTTATTCCATAGTTTCAGACCCACAACCCACAAAGGATCTATCACCCCTGCATTTAAGACAAGACTGAGGTATTTGCAATAGATGACAGTTGGAATTTGATCTAAGTGGTCGGGTTTGGGCCTAAGTAGCGATCACATCAAAAAGATACGGTGGCACTAGGTTATGCAAGGTTTTATAAACAGAGTCAAAATTTATAGTCTATTCGGAATTGAACCGGCAACCAATGTGGTGATCGCAGTATTGGTGGGATATAGTCATATTTATGGCTACTCATGAGCAAACAGTCAGCCTCATTTTGAACCATTTGAAGTCTAGAAATAGAAGATGAAGGTAGACCAATATATAAATAATTACAATAATCTAATTGCGTGGAAATAAAAGCATGAATAGCAATTTCAAAGCCATTCCTGCTTAGAAAGGATTTTACTTTGGCTAGTCGTCGTAGATGATAAAACTTGAAGTTACTATTTTACTTATTTGTTTGTCGATGTTTAGATTACTGTTTAGTAGAAACCCAAGGTTTTTAACTTCAGAGGTGAGGTAACCGTTTAATACACCGAGATCGGTAGGTGGTTTGCTAGAATGCTATGGTGGACCAAAAAAGAAAAGAACTCGGGTTTTATCTATATTCAAAACCATAAAGTTATCAGTGAGCCAGAGTTTGATTTTGCAAAGACAATCTTCTAATCTCTTAAAGGTTAAGCTATAATTTTTTTTTTTTTTTTTTTTTTTTTTTTTGATAGGTGTTCGGCTGACTGAAAAAGCCTGCTCTTTTCCCCTTAAGGATGCTTTAACTCAAAGTTACTGTGGAAAGTGACTGGCAAAGGAACATACTGACACCTCACTTCATGCACAACATTTGAATTGGTTAAAACTACTCAAGTTGTCAGCTGCCAGCTGACCAAAGCCTAATGTTAATTCAAAAATTCACTTAAGAGCTATATTTAACTTTTTTTTTTCTTCTTCTTTGCATTATGAGTGTTGTTATGTCTTGGTGATAATAAAAGTTACAAAACTTAGTGATGGCAATATAAATGTTTTATGTTGATAGTATAAGATAAAATATAATGTTGTCTTCAGTTAAATATATTTGCTATTTGTAAATATAATTAAATTGAGATCAAAAACATCTGCTAAATATACCCAAAATAAATTGTATATGTTTAACCACTAGAGAGAACTTTAGACATCAGATTCCACAAGATTAGTGCCTGGGGTAATTCTGCTTTCTATGGGAAAACTCTTAAAATCAGTAAAAAACTAACATATATGTCTAAAATCTCTTAATAATTTGTGACGCATTACCAGCATTTTTTTTTTCAAACTGTTAGTTTAGCCCTACACTGACATTTGCAGTGAGGTACAAATGCTACAAACAGGCCTATACAATGAAAAAAGGTTTCCCATAAATATAAAAAATCTCAAGCAAACGAAAGACAGAAATAACATAACTCATATTTATTACTGTAGATAGAAATCTTTCTAATCTTTAATTTTAATTCCTCTTAACTCAACCATACATAAATGTTTACTGTATCCTGAATAAGAAATATTTGTTTAAAGGTCATATAGTCTGGCACATTGGCTTGAAGCTTTTAAAGCGGTCTGTTTTGTATTCCGATACTTGCCTGTTTTTAAGTACATTTTTTACATGGCTTTATCTTGCTCCTCCTGGATAAAAAAAAGCAGAACGGCTGCAATTTTTCAGCTTCTGTGACAAAGTTTTATGAGCGCTGTTATGATTTTATCATTGCAAAGGGTAGTAAATTGACTTTCTCTAGTTAAAAATGTATCCATTTAAATTATGCTGACGTTTAATGGGCATAGCAACTTTAAATACATGCAATCAAACATTTAAGCTCTAAAAATCTGATAAAGAAAGAAATGAGCTATTTAATGTGAAAAGTGGTTATTAAGAAATGCATAATACATTATCTTGAGGACTATAATGATTACTGCACACAGGCAGCATAATATATTATTTTCTTATTCTGTTAGCTCACTATCTTTTCATGTAAAAACCGACTATGGAATCTAAATACTATAAAATTTAATAAAAGTGAACATTAAAATGCTGGTAAAATGTTTTGAATTTGAAATTCTTAACTTGAACTTCTTAACTTGAATATTAAACATCTGAAATTAAAGACACCTGAATTTTTAAGTTTTAAGTCAGATTTTTATAGACGTATTTCCAAATTTCAGATTTTTTTTTTTGGTTCATAGACTGCAGGTATTGGGGTTTGTAAAATACAGTTTTGAGTTTTTAAAATTAGGAAATTCAGAGCAACAAATTCAATATCCTAAAATTCAAAACCAGAAACTCAGATTGTGTAATTCAGATCGCGCAGAAAGGAGGTCAGGGGTGATCAACAGGGAAGAGTAGATGACCAACGAAAAGTCAAACTACGCATTTTGGCCTATCACAGAGCTGCATGAGTTTACTGGTGTTTGTTTGGCTCAGAGGAGGCCATTCTTCTGCAAATTGACTATTGGGGGTCAACTATTTTCAGTAGTTTGTGTAATAAACTTACATGCTTCAGTGATCCTAATTCATATATTTAATTCAATTACATCTCATAGTTAGTTAAACTTACTTGGGCTTTCTGTGTTTTGAGGGTTAAGAGCTGATTCTGACCTATACTGTAACCTCTGATGGGTCCTTTTAACAGACACAGGCCTCTTACACCTTTTCCAATGTGAAATTTAAGTACTTTCAAGCTATGTCCATGTGTATTTTTAAACTGCACCTCTACCAGCATGATAACCAGTGCCTTATTTGACCAAACCATCTTTCGGGACATTTTATTGCAAGTGTAATCTTTTATTTTTTTATTTGTGCTAAAGTCTTGTTCATTAACACGGAGAAGGCGGGCTTTATGACTTGTACTGCAGCCAGCCCCCAGGGGGCGATCTAACGGCCAGTAGCATCACTCAATACCTGTCAACTCTCCCGTTTTTCCCGGGATTCTCCCCGTATTTTACAGTTCTATCCACTATCATCCTGTAAAAGTATTTCCCGTATTTTCAGTCCTTCTCTGAAGAGTGGCAATTAAACATTAAAGAGCCCAGCTTCCCTATACGCAACCCAAACCGCCGAACCATCAGTGGCCGCCCCTTACGCTTAAATGCGAGTCTGTTCTGTGCTTTCGCTTTGTTTAGGTATGAAAACACTTTGAAATAAATATAAAAACAGCGGGATTTCCCTTTTCTTTTCATTACAGGTGCCATCTCCCCTTCAAATGCAATCCTCAAAACAGTCATATGCATGACTGTCAGATGACGCGCTTCATAGTGATAAATAGATACTGTTTCCCGAATGGATTCTGTACATGCGTTTTGAAGCGAAGCGAAAGTCTGGGTTTTGTGTGTGTGTTTATTAAACAGACATATGCACATAATTAATAATAATAACAACATCAAAACATGTCGATCTTGGTGGGGTTTTTTCAAACACAATTAATTTCATCCTAAATGAGCATAAAAAGTTAGGAAAGCAATCGAAGCTTTCATTATAACGCTAGATGTGTGCATTTTTTAAGTGACACCTGTTATTTAATGTAATTAAACGAAATAAAAATCTAAGTAAATAAGAGATTTATTCGTTGGTCTTTAATCAGAATGTGTAAGTTATACAGTGAAGAAACGGCTAATGAGATTTGATAGCTTGATTCTATTTCATTATAATAGCTAATTTTAATAAGCTGAACTGTGTGCTAATGTATTTGCTGCTAATGTATACTATTTAATTTTTCTTTTGTAAATAATAATAATAATAATAATAATAATAATAATAATAATAATAAAACATATTACTGACCATTTAATTGTTTATTTACAATGAAACTGCTCCAAATTAACATATTTAGTAATTTAGTATTTAGTTTTTTTTCTTTTTTTTAAGGGGGGTGGAATCCCTTATTATGGTGGACATATCCCTTATTTTCACATCCCAATGTTGACATAAATGTGATTTGCATGCACACACTTCTTCATCAAATTATATAAGATGCTGTTTGTTTCAATATTCTATAGTACAGCATAGCATTTGACTTTTCGGTGATCGGCTATTCTTCCCTGTTGATCACCGCTGACAAACTTTCTGCTCGATCTGAATTTCTGGTTTTGAATTTTAGAATATTGAATTTGATGCTCCAAATTTCTCCAAATCTCAAAGCTGTATTTTTTACAAACCCAATATCTGCAATCAATAAATTCAGAACCCAAAAAATTCAGACTTAAAAAATTCAGTTGTCTTAAATTTTAGTTGTTCAATATTCAAGTTGAGAAATTCAAATTCAAGTTAAGAAATTCAAATTCAAAACATTTTTAATAGTATATTAATGTTCACTTTTATTAAATAACAATTGTTAATGGTTTAAATTAGCACAATTCAAATTCAGATTGTTTTGGCATATTATTAGCTCCATAGAGAAAGAAAAAGACAGAGAAAGCAAGGGTAGTTAATACATTTTGTGGATACTAAAAATGTTAGCAGAGTAAAAACCATACTGGGCCTTTCATGCATAAGAGTGTGGTTTCTCAAGAAAATGGCCGTGTCAGCGTTTTGCTCGGGCCCTGCGCACAGAGTGCGCTCACTGTAAACGAACATTATTTCATTATCAAATCAATCTGCTCTGACATTTATTGCATTTTTAATGAAAACCCAGATATGTAGCCACCACCCGCCTCTCGGTTCCTGCAACTGCTAATTCAGAATTTTTCTGATTTACAGAAAAAATGACAGTATTAGCAATAAAATTAATGTTACTAGACCATTAATGCGCTTTGCACAGAGTCTGTTCACATTCCTGCGGTCACCACATCTGCCAAGTATTAAAATCCTTCTGATGTGTGAGCTAACAAATGTATTTGAATACTTGTAGTCTCTTCAAACTGTCTAATGTCCTTTTAATACCTATAGTCAGATGATGGGCTGACCTTCTGTCCTCGTATTTCTGAATTCTGAGTGTAAGGAGGCCTATCCATCTGCCTGGAGACCACACATAAATAACAAGTTGGCTCACAAATGAATGCAGACTGGAAACATTCGTTAACAGGAAGCTCAGAGATTATTGATCTTCCAATTGATTTTCGACCAGAAGATGGAGCATTGTATAAGAAATGCATTCGAGTGTGTGCCAGTGTTGTGTGTATGCGATATCTCTGGGAACATTGGCAGAATGCCCACATGTGTGTATGATCTATAGAGCACTGCATGCTGGAGTTCAGCTTTATGCTTGCAGATATTTATCAGCTAGTGGTGAGGCAAAGCTAGGATTATGCCCAGTTGCTGTGTTGAGTCTGTAGTTCATCATTTAGCAGATGACTCACATACTCGTGTAGTTCCTTGGGCTGAAAGATCATGGGAGACTGTTGGTTCATCGATCTTCTGCAATCAGTTGTTTTTTTGGCTTTCTTTATTCTTGGAATTTCTGTTGTTAAACAGTCTTTTGCACAACAAGAACTTTTAGTTCTCAAATTTTACCAAACAGCTTTCTCTTTTCGTCATTTTACTCATTTACATCCATTTTTTTTCTGTTTTAACATTAAAATGAAATGGCACAATTTGAAAGATTTATTTTTAAAAATATCCAAAATCACTAAGGGCTCCAATTTAACGATCTAGGCACAAAGTCTATAAGCATAACTCAAAAGAAGCAAGGGCAAATCCGAATACACTTTTGCTATTTTAAGAATGGAAAAATACTGTTTGCGCCGTGGCGCATGGTGTAACAGGGTTGTGCTTATTCTCTTAATGAGTTATGAGTGTGTTTTGAGCAGAACGTGCATCAAATCAATCAGAGTCTCATCTCACATTCCCTTAAAAAGTCAGTTGCATTGTGCCATGGCACATTTTCTATTTACATGGCAGACTTATAAATAGAAAAAACGAACGCTTCACTAGCGAGAAAACTGTTTAACAGACGATCTGCAGCACTAGGATAAAGAATGAGCCTCCATTCGGCCACTTTACTTTCTCTTTAGTTTACTTTTACTTTATACTTTAATCGTGAATGGATGTTTCCCAGAGATGGGTTGCGGCGGGAAGGGTATCCGCTGCGTAAAACATGTGCTGGATATTTTAGCGGCTCATTCTGCTTTGGCAACCCCAGGTTAATAAAGGGACTATGCCGAAAAGAAAATGAATGAATGAATGAATAATACTTCTTTACTTTCGTGGATAAGGAAACAATGAAAATTCACTCCACCTGAAGACATCCATTAGCCTACATATTTAATTTAGTTTAAGCGCAAATATTTGTTTCAAAACAATTTTTTAAATTCAGTTCTAATTTCTAACAAATGAATAAATGAACAATTATAACGAAGTGTGGTCAAAAAACTGAGTTATACCCAAACACACATCCTATTTCCCAGCATGGTGATGCATACATCTCAAAAACCCAACAGGTGGGCAAATCTAAACTTGTTTTTATTAAAACAAATATAAATATGCATATAATAAATAGTAATACTATTAATATTATTATATTAATGCAAATTCTCATGAATAAACTGAAATAAAGCCTTCCTGTGTGTATTAAGCAACGTGTAAGCGTTTGGACCTGCATAGGTGTATAACTAACACGATTTGGATTGGACTTTAGACCTGCTTTTAGTTGTCAATGGCGTGGCCAATTTCAGCTTCTCAAAATAGCAATGTGCCAACAATGCGCCTTAACACACCTCCTTTTCAGACCACAAAGTGGTCTACAGAGTAGTCTACAAAGTGACGCAAATGGATTTGCTATTTAAACAACATGGCGCAAAATGTGAAAATTACTGTTGTACTGGTCTGAAAATAGCAACAAATCAAGCCATACATGTCTTGCACCTTTTTGCGGCGGGTGTAAGATAGGGCCATAGAACACTGTTATATATTTTGTTAACTTACAGTATGTTCTTAAATTATCCCAACATATTCAAAGAATGCTCTAAGCTGGTAAAATAAGCTATACTAACTAATGAAATAGACCATGTGCTGTTTTACCATGCTAATGACATCATATACTCTTGATTTCCAGTTTGGTTTTATACAAAAGAGGGAAACACCAAATATGCTTAAACATTAATAACATTATTGATGCTTTAAAGGTAACCTTGTAAAATTTAAAATCACATCAACCTTTCATAGGAAGTTGTTTCCTGACATTTTATCCTACCCATCAGATTATGCTACCAACACTGTATTTGAATGGTTCTGAGTTTGTGGTTAGGCATTAGGTAGGTTAGGGTGATATTAAAGCTTTATATCACACTACTCTAGATTGAAATTTACACTGGTAGCAAAATTTGATGGGTAGCTTACTGCCTTATCTATATGTGCTGCCTACTTTTTCAATGGGAGGTCGGACATTCTGATAATAGGACACATCGACAAAGCACTGGCTTTTAGCCTTACTCTGCTTCATACTTGTTACTTATCAATAGTTAATATTATGATAATATATATACTTGAGCTCATTCATTAACATCATTTCTGCAGTCCTGTAGGATGTGATGAAGACAACAACTCCCATGATTCCACACACAGTCACCACGTCATTAAAATACACTTTTAAAACACACCTCACTTCACTGTTCTTCAGCTCATCACTTGACATTTCAGTACTGTAATGACAAGGAATATATATTCACATCAAGAGGCATAGTGGCTCAGTGGTTGGCACTGTTGTCTCGCAGCAAGAAGGTCGCTAGTTTTAGTCCCGGCTGGGCCAGTTAGCATTTCTTTGTGGAGTTTGCATGTTCTCCCTGTGTTGGCGTGGGTTTTCTCCAGGTGCTCCGGTTTCCCCCACAGTCCAAAGACATGCGCTTTAAGTGAATTGGGTAAGCTAAATTGTCTGTAGTGTATGAGTGTGTGTGTGAATGAGTGTGTATGGGTGTTTCCCAATACTGCCTTGTGGCTGGAAGGGCATTCGCATAAAACATATGCTGGAATATTTGGCGGTTCAATCCACTGTGGCGACCTCTGAAATAGAGACGAAGGAAAATGAATAATGAATATTCACTTCAGATTTCTACAGTATGGGAATGAAATGATGGCACTGAAAATATATGAAATTGTACTGTAAATTTCAAAAAGACATCTTGCTTTATGTATTATGGATTTTTTAATTAATAAACAACTTCAACAATGTAAGACCAGATCGGTGCTCTTGTTGAAGCTTTGAAGTATGTTCACCTTATTCTTCACAAAAGTGCACAGTCATTAGTACATTTATTTGTGTCTGGCTTCTGGTGCTTTTGCTTATTTTTAGCTGAACAAAACAGCTTGTTATGCTGCTTGATATCACAAACTGGTATATATATATTTTTTTTTACAATATAATTGTAATGTATTCATTATAATCATGTTGGTTTGTCGAGCAAAGAGTTTACTGGGCTTTGATATTCTTCTCATTACTTCTCTATACCGGTTAATGAATTGGAAGTCTTGCACATTCACAGAAAACAGTTCACTTTTGTTTTAAATAATAAGGTTGGCACAAATAATTTTCATTTAGTTCTTAACCAAAGGAAGGTGGAGCTAAAATGAAAGTAAGTGAACTAGACACAAATAAATGTAGAAACAACTGTTTTTGTGAAATATAGGGGGAAAGTTCTTTTCATCTAACCTCTGAAAACTTGAAAATAATTAAAATCATAATGTAAGAAAACTATTTACAGAATATAGCCACTAGCAGCATGTGGTATTGTTGCATTTTAAAATTGATTCATTGTTATGGAATAGAAAAACCAACCATTCTTCCTTTGTCAGTTCACATTCTAGTGTTGAGATGAGGAATTAAAACATGAAAAAAGTCACTTCACAATCAGATTCGCCTCTCCAAAAGTAACTATAGTTTTTATTTATACACTTATAATTAAAAGGATAATTTTCCACATCAAAATAAAAAACTGTAATCTATTTACTCACCCTTCTTGATTTAAACATTTTACGTTTCTTTCTTCGGTTGAACAAAAACATTAAAGAAAATAAAGAAAGCTGAAAACCTGTAACAACTGACATCCAAAGCAAATAGTGTTGAAGTCAATACTTAGGTCAGCTTCTCAGCCAATTCATTCACCTCTAGACCTGTACATGAGTAGGTATTCATTAACTTTTGTTTCTCTTTCATTTTAATAAACATTTTTGTACACATTTTATACAGAAAGTCCTGTCTTGAAGATGATCTATTTAATAACTGTAAAAACGATGTAACACAGATAATGAGTTGGAATATACTGTTGCACTATATCTCTTTATCGTGTTTCCGTCCAGTTAAATTGCTACCATCTCTTAACAGTCTTATATTTTAAAAGGGGAATCTATAAGTAGGTTATTATTATTTTTTTTTTTTTGTGCATATAATGTTTTTAAAACAAGTATATATATTTAAAATTATCTTCAATAATTAATGTAAAACATGATTTCTAAAAAAAAGAGTTGTCTGTTTTTGCAAATAAACTCTTTATACATATCCTGCTGCTAGGGGTGTGACGAGATGCTTTCTCCATGAGACAAGACACAAGATTGTGTTCACAAGAACGAGATGAGACTAGATTTTTACAGTATTTTTAAGAATCTTTAATGATGAAATAAATAAATGGAATATATTTTACTCAACTGAAGAAAAAAAATCTGAAATTTCAAAACTATTTAGTTGCTTTTGTAAATCAACTTATAATAAATGTTATTTTAATTCTATTTTAATGAATTCTATGCAGTAAAGGACATGCAAAGCCTGCAAAATATGTGCTGATAAATGAATGGAAAATATATTTTTATGTAACTAAAGAAAAATCACAAAATTAAAAACAATTTAGGTTCTTTATTTAATTAACTTGTAGTGAATGTTAATTTACATTTATTTAAATTAATTTTGCCATAAAGGACATGCAAACACCGCTAAATATTTAGCTATAAACTCTACTGACCGGCTTCTTCCCTGAGCAATTTTACATGAGAATCGAACTCCTTTCCACAAATTGAACTTAAAAAAATGTATGTGATTATGTCATTTTTGTTTTTTAATTTTTCAACAGTTTCACATGAATTCATAATGACGACGACAGGTGTATGTGTCTCCAGGAGTTCAATGTGTGTGTAAGTGTGTGCGCACTTAGAGGAGATGTTTATCTGTGGTCCTTTACTGACTCGATAGGTGCAAAGAAGTGTTAAACGTGTGTGTATGGCTTATCTTGTCACAAAATGCAGCTAAAAGTCCTACACAATGGTAATAGTTTGATTTATGTTGTTTACATGTCTGTACTGCACTTAAATAATGCGACTGGAATAGGAATAGTCCACATGTCTTAATTTGATTAGTGTTTATGATGATTATGGCTTTAAGCATATCTAAAGTGCTATTCCATTGTATGTTATGAGCCGGGATTAGTGCATGTGGCTGCAGTTGTAGCAGCCTCTGCTTTTGGACGGGAAACCCTTGAACTCAGTTGAGGAAAAAAACGGTTACGTCACACTCACCCACCCCAAATGAGCGACGCGCAACTCCGAGGCCAGCCTGTCAGGTGTGTGCACAACACTTCATGTGCGGTTCTAATCCAATCCTGCCTCCAATCTTCAGAGCTAAATTCACGCTCCATCATAACATCACAACTCACGTGACAACTTTTTACCTGACCGATAAATCTTGTTGCGATTTATTCTCGCGAGATCTCGTAGCCTGAGATCTCGTCACATCCCTACCTGCTGCCATTTAATGCGAAAGTTTTTTTAATCAGTCTCATATACTGTATTGTACCACTTTGACATCTTTCCTCTTCATCAACTATACAGAGCATCTGCAGATCAGCTACTGGCATCTGAAACAGCCAATGAATTATTGTAGGAATCACCACTGTAGTTTTATGTTGTTTGTCTTATTGTCTTTGCATCTACATTAGCAATCCATCCAAATCTACTATTATTTCTACAGTTTACCTATTCTTCTAAGATGTTTCCAGTTCTTCTTTAACTGGAAGAGTTCCAGTTTACCTCCTTAGTGAGCACCAGTTCACAGTATTGAGGTATTTTTATATTTCCAAAGTTCCTCCGCATTCCCACCTGCAGAACTGAGACCAAGAATGTTCTGAAAGCTCCTCATTCTGTTCTTAAGGACTGATACTTTATTCCATCTCACCTCTTAAGCAAAGATGCTGATGCCGAATTGTACACAAAAATGGCATTAGATATTACTGGTTTTAGCATTGTGCTGTATACTATTTTCAATGATTGTGACTTATTTTCTTTATCTGCGTTGCGTAATTTCCATCCATACTCCAAGCATTGACCACCTTCTTAATCAATATTCTGGTCTGATCTCAAGCCAAGGCAAATAACTGAGAACGCATCAATCAGAGGCTAATTTTTTTATGATGTCATCATGTAGACTTCATACAAAGTATTTTAAAAATACAAAAATACCAGACACTAAAGTATTAAGCCATTAATATTAAAATGGCACAAATATTAATGAATATTTATTACTATAATTAGTAATTATTCATTTATTAATTCATTTTCTTTTGGGCTTAGTCCCTTTATTAATCTGGGGTCACCACAGCGGAATAGACCCCCAATTTATCCATCATATGTTTTTACGCAGAGGATGCCTTTCCAGCCGCAACCCATCACTGGAAAAGATCCATACACACATCACACACACACACTCATACACTACAATCAATTTTAGCATACCCAATTCACCTGTACTAAATGTCTTTGCACTTGTGGGGTAAACCGGAGCACCTGGAGGAAACCCACGCAGACACAGGGAGAACATGCAAACTCCACACAGAAATGCCTACTGACTTAGCTGAGGCTTGAACCAGTGACCTTCTTACAGTGAGGCGGACGTGCTACCCACTGTGTCACCACGTCGCCATTATTATTAATATTAAATTAATATTAAAATATTAAGCCATTTTCATAAACTGTATCAAATACTATTTTGTACTTGAAATACAAATTTGAAATACATGTATCATAAATACTGCTCATCCCTCAATATTATTTTATTAATATAACAGTGCTTGTATGCATATATGAATATAGTACAAATTTGCACAACTCTTTCCACCTCTAGGACTGTCAGAAGGGACATTAATGCATGCATTTCATTAGCTGAATGCATGCACTTAACTTGTAAATGTTTAAAAGCTCTATTCTCTCCCTAGCCTCTCTTTGCTGTGATTAACAGAGCCTAAGGCTGTGACAAAGACAGATGTGATTTCTCTTTACACCTATTTCGGTGATGTCTGTCAGGCAGATGTGACATTTCATGTGAGCGATCCTAAAAATGATAATTTGCAGCTGCTTTAATAATCATCAAAGCTCAACAAGTACAAAATATCACCCACAAGCAAAAAACACATTCATTTGCACAAACATGAACAAGAAAGGCATCACCGCTGAGGCAAAACACTTCCTTGTTATACATGTAAGATTAAATCATAAAGTGTGGGTGAAAACTGAATGTTGTTTATTCATTGCATATTTGCATTGAGATTAGTGTTTGCATTTTCAGAGCATTTTAAGAAAAACAATCTGGGATGTGTTTGCAGATGAATAAAGCATCTTGCTTAAATTAACACAGCTAAAGTACTTCTAATGTTTTTTTTCTTCCCAACCCAGGCTAACTGGAAACATGTAACTCTGTTAACCAACCAACCAGCAAAATAAAATAAAATAAAATAAAATAAAATAAAATAAAATATTTTATATTAAATTATTTTTAATATATTTTTAAATTTGCAGAAATGCAAGTGATATTCATATATTGTTCTCACTAATTAATTAAATAAATGAATCAATAAAAAAATAATAAAATAAATATAAATATGAATAAAAAATAAGAAAACAAATGAACAAAAAAATCAAGAGATAAATAAATACCTAAAAATAAATACAAATAAATGAATAAAAATGATATAATTAAATATAAATAAAAATAAGCAAACAAATAAATAAACATATAAATAAATAAATAAAAATAAATAAATAAACAAATAAGTTAATTAATATAAATAAATAAATAAAAATAAATAAATTAATTATTATAAATAAATAAATAAATAAATAAATAAATAAATAAATAAATAAATAAAATAATTCTTCACATGTGGCCAAATTATACTGAAATCAATTGAAATATCATTGCAAGCAGATTTAAATGTATTTTTTTCTTTGGTTAGCTTAATACATTGTAGCCGCACAATCCTCACAATTACAAAACATAATAATTTGTTCATTTTAGAATCTGTGGCAAATCTACAGTTTAGCATTACTATCTTTTTACAAGTCCCTATTTTCCACATTCAGAGACCAGACAGTCCCACTTCATTACGGATTTCATGATTCCGTACCCCTCAGCTGTCCCAGTTCTTCTACCTTTTTAATATTTCCCCTTTCCTCTTGCTTTCAACTGATCTTTTAAGTATTTCTCAGAGCAGAGGAGAGGTTGTGAGGGAGTTGAGCTGAACTAATGAGCTGCCTCCTTCGCTGTCTTTCTCTGAACTAATATGCCTGCCTTGGCTTTTCGTTTTCCTTTTTGCTTGGCAACTGCTTTTTAAAATATCAACAAAATGGATACACTTCATGTCATTAACGGTTCATCTGCAGTGAGCATAATAAATAAATAAATAAACACATAAGATCAAAGATATGCAGTCCAAATGATTCACCGTGCCATTGTGTAACATAAAAAAAATATCTTATGAGGAGATTTAGATCTCTTTAGAACTAGAGTGCGTTATTTAAACATTGAAGTACTTTGAAACATTGAAGTTTCACAATTCTTAGAGTTAAAATACATTTAAATGTATTATTCTCAAAAGTTATTAATCTGGCTTATTGGATCATCCAACGACTTTGATTTGAATTCACTTGATCAACTATTGACAGGAAGCTATTTGAAACTTTTTTTCTATTAAATCTAGTGGTGAAGAATCTGCAAGCTTCCCTTTCAAACAGGTTATAATGACACATTTTCTACTATTTGTTTCTGAAGTTCCAGCAGTGAAAGTTCTTTGAGTGTTTATTCACAGCTGAAGGGATTGAGCCATTTAAATATATTCCTGGTGGCAGTAGATTATAGCATTCGGGTCTGTCCCTATTCACTTACTTTTGACATTGAATTGTCCATTGTGTGCATGTTTCCATTAATAATGAAAAAAATCTCTTTCATTAACTTGGCTTAATAACTAAGAACATTAGCATTTTAATAGTCATCCTTCATTTCTCGAGACATACAAAGAGAGTTAAGGCAAGCTCATCGCACAGGGCTCATCTGACTTGTCTTTTCTATCCCTGAAGAATATGTAAAGTAGAGAATTTCTCTCACTTACAGAGACTTAGGTGCTGACATTGAAGCAGTTTAATGTTGAAGGAAACCAGAAATTCTTACTTAAATTCTTTGTGCTGCTTCAATATGATCTCATTAGTAGGGGAGACTGGGGATGGTTTTAAAATACATACAAATGTGAAGGTTTGTAATTCTTCTCGGGTATTTCTATAATGGCCCGTTTCCACTGAGGGTACGGTACGGTTCGGTTTGGTTTGGTACGCTTTTATGGCCGTTTCCACTGTCAAAAAGCGTACCGAACCGTACCGTACCACTTTTTCGGCACCCTTTCGAAAGGGTACCAAACACGAGAAAGGGTACCAAAAGGCGGAGCTAGCACCGCAGCTGAACGCTATTGGTTTACAGAGATACGTCATTCGCTTACGCAACAAGCCAGAATGAAAACAAAAAACCCGCCATGTTTGAAATACACAGCCGAGAGATTACAGCGGAATTACATATACATATAATAACGAGTCATGGTCGATCTGGGCTCAAACAAACCTTGTCGTCGTCTGGAAGAACAACCAAAAAGCCAAGAAAAAGAGCAGATTTACCCTGTGCCCCGTAGTTTTTTACGAGCCAGTCTGAGGCGCGAGCGGTTTCGCTTTCTTGCTAGCGCTCGCACGCGTCTAACATTATATCTGAAATAACAAACTTCATGAGCTGATGATAATAACCTGCGCTTGATTATTGACGAGCTTTTGAAACCCGATCCTGTCAGACACTGACAAACGCGAGAGTGAAGGGCGAAGAAACAAAGGAGAAGCCGGAAAAAAGGAGCACATTATTTTTCAGCAAACGCGAACAAAATGCCATGATTAACTAACTTATTATCTTCACATTTCGAACTAATATGAACGGGAATGACGGAATTACTCTCTAACAGGAGCTACATGTGCTGCTGAAGATTACAGACACAGATAAGAGGTTTTCACTGACTGTAGGCTATAATTTGTGTTGATTGTAAACCTAAATACGGGCAAAATGTCTGCTATATGTAGTTCTTCTGTAGTTGGTAACATATCAGAGACTGTAAGGGGCTGTATGTGTTTATATATGTTCATTTATTTAGTTATTTAATATAATTACAGACGGTACAGTAGGTTGTTTCTCACTGTCATTGATCTGCAGTTATAATCAACTCATGTTCATTGAAAAGTTAGTAATAAACATTTCTACACAAGTATTTATGTGAGTAAAGCCTCTGTTTTGTGAGAAGTGCTTCTCATATGATATGTGAGCGACCTGTACAGCTTTATTGTAGACATTTCCTCGAGCGAGAATGACGTCGACTGAAACTTTCTGTCATACACCACGCCCACCAAAAGGGTACCCTTGTTAGTGGAAACGCAAGCCTCATAAATGTGACCCGTACCAAACCGAACCGTACCGTACCGTACCAGTCAGTGGAAACGAGCCATAAGGGCATTACATATGTGGCTACTGAAAACGAACGTTTCTTCATGCGCAGTGCTGCAATTTGTCACGCGCAGTCACGCGTAGTACTGCAGCAGCAAAGGCCGCCTTTTCATTTACAAATTCAATTTTTTTATGCAATAGCCACAAGGTGGTGCAAGGAACAACCTCCTTTCCATAGTTTTTGTCACATTTAAAAGGTGTGTTGATCTAGATAAAATAGAATATAAAAGAGATAAAATTAAAAAAAAAAAAGCTATATTGAAATCATTTAAAGATATACAAATATCGGATATAATAAAAACATTAAATAAACCAATATAAAACAAAAACAAAAGCTATAATGATTTAGGTAAATACAGTGTAACATAAATTAATTAAACCGTTTTAAGCCATTTTGAACTTTAATTTTACAAAGGCCTATCTGAAAAAAAAGATTTTAGATATTTTCTAAAAACAATAAACAATGGAGGAGTATATTATAATTTTAGAATATTTATAAAGTATTTGGATACGATGAAGTTAATCAAATCGTGCAAACAGAGCTTTTTTTTTTTTTTTTTACAAACGGATTGGGAAAAACTACATGTAAAAATGTGTTCTATGACCTCAAAAAAGTGTTTATGTTTTTATATAACGTGGTAAAATTTAAAAATTAAATCTTTTTTTTTTTTTTATTATTCATCATGAGAAAATAATCAAATCGTTTGGTACAACATCAAAACCCATCCCTGCAAAGGTGAAACAAATGATGATGGGGTAGTCAAAAAGAGCGAATTTTGCGGAGTGGAAAAAATGTACAACAGACAAATTCATGAGCACATGTTTAGAATAGTTCTCTTTAACCTAGCCCAGTGTTTCCCAACCCATTTCCTGGAGGCACACCAACAGTACATATTTTGGATGTCTCCATTATCTGACCCATTAACTTCAGGTGTTGGGGTCTCTTCTAATGTTATGATGAGTTGATTCAGGTGTGTTTGATTAGGGAGAGGTTGAAAATGTGAACTGTTGGTGTGCCTTCAGAATCAGAATCAGAATCAGAATCAGAATCAGAATCGGTTTTATTGCCAAGTGTGCTTCACACACACAAGGAATTTGTTTTGGCTACAGAAGCTTCCAGTGTACATAAAGTGACATGTGACAACACAAAATAATCTGAAAAAATAAAATAATAATAATAAAAAAATGATGAACATTAAACAGATGCGGTTAGTGAAGAAACCTGGATGTTGAGTTGTATGTACAGATTGTTATAAATATACAGGTTACAAGGTGCTGTGTACAAGTGCGAATGTAGAAAGTATTGCATTGTATATTGATATAAGGTGCTGTGTACAAGTGCGTATGAGAAAGTATTGCACATATTTATTGCACAGTAGGGGAATATTTAACTGTTCATAAGGTAGACAGCCTGAGGAAAGAAACTTTTCCTGTGTCTGGCTGTTTTTGTGCTCGGTGCTCTGAAGCGCCGACCAGACGGTAACAGTTCAAACAGGTAGTGTGCTGGGTGTGAGGCGTCCAGAGTGATTTTGCGAGCCCTTTTACTCACTCTGGAAGAGTACAGTTCTTGAAGTGTAGGAAGGGTAGTGCCAGTGATTCGTTCAGCAGTCCGGACTATTCGCTGTAGTCTACGGAGGTCAGTTTTGGCAGCTGAGCCGAACCAGACGGTGATTGAAGTGCAGAGGATGGATTGGATGACAGCTGAGTAGAACTGTACGAGCAGCTCCTGTGGCAGGTTGAACTTCCTCAGCTGACGAAGGAAGTACAGTCTCTGCTGGGCTTTCTTCACAATAGAGTCTATATGAGTGTCCCACTTCAGATCCTGAGAGATGGTGGTGCCCAGGAACCTGAATGACTCTACTGCAGCCACAGTGCTGTTCATGATGGTGAGTGGGGGGAGTGCAGGGGGGTTTCTCCTGAAGTCCACTATCATCTCCACTGTTTTGAGCGTGTTCAGCTCCAGGTTGTTGTATCTGCACCATAACGCCAGCCGCTCCACCTCCTGTCTGTATGCAGACTCGTCACCGTTCTGGATGAGGCCGATAACAGTAGTGTCGTCTGCAAACTTAATGAGTTTGATGGAGGGGTCTTTTGCAGTGCAGTCGTTGGTGTACAGGGAGAAGAGCAGTGGAGAAAGAACACATCCCTGGGGGGCACCAGTGCTGATGGTGCGGCTGTCGGATGTGATTTTGCCCATTCTGACTAGCTGCTGTCTATCTGTCAGAAAGCTGGTGATCCATTGACAGACAGAGCTAGGAACAGAGAGCTGGGCCAGTTTGTACTCAAGCAGTGATGGGACGATGGTGTTAAAGGCAGAACTGAAGTCCACAAACAGAATCCTTGCGTAGTTCCCTGGTTTGTCCAGATGTTGTAGGGTATAATGCAGTCCCATGTTGACTGCATCATCCACAGACCGGTTTGCTCTATAGGCGAACTGCAGGGGGTCCAGCAGGGGTCCAGTGATGTCCTTCAGATATGCTAGCACCAGTCTTTCGAATGACTTCATGGCCACAGATGTTAAGGCCACAGGTCTGTAGTCATTGAGTCCTGTGATCTTTGGCTTCTTTGGGATTGGGATGATGGTGGAGCGCTTAAAGCAGGATGGAACTTTGCGCTGTTCCAGTGATCTATTGAAGATATGGGAGAAAATGGGAGCCAGCTGGTCAGCGCAGGTTCTCAGACAGGCTGGTGAGACACCATCTGGCCCTGGTGCTTTCCTTCTCTTCTGTTTACTGAAGATCTGACGCACATTTTCCTCACTGATCTGAAGAGCAGGGGGGGAGAGGAAGATGGCTGGAGGTGTTGATGGCTGTGTAGGGCGATGGTCCGGGCTGTGTTGATGTGGTGTTGATGGCTGTGTAGGGCGATGGTCCGGGCTGTGTTGATGTGGTATTGATGGCCGTGTAGGGCGATGGTCCGGGCTGTGTTGATGTGGTGTTGATGGCTGTGTAGGGAGATGGTCCGGGTGGGTGTGAGGTGTCTGGTCATAGGTGTCAAACCTACAGTAGAACATATTCAGCTCGTTTGCAATATGTTTATTGCTGTCGATACTGGGGGACGGTGTCTTGTAATTAGTGAAATCTTTTAAGCCTCTCCACACTGATGCAGGGTCGTTAGCTGAAAACTGGTTTTGCAGCTTTTTGGCATAGCTTTTCTTAGCCACACCAATCTCCTTTGTCAATGTGTTCCTGGCCCGATTGTACAGGATCCTGTCACCACTCCTGTAAGCATCCTCTTTGGCCTGACGAAGCTGTCTGAGTTTTGGTGTGAACCATGGTTTATCATTGTTAAATGACAAGTAGGTCCTGGTAGGGATGCATAACTCCTCACAGAAACTGATGTATGATGTTACAGTCTCTGTGAGCTCGTCCAGATCTGTGGCTGCAGCTTCAAAAACATCCCAGTCAGTGCATTCAAAACAGGCTTGTAAGACTTGCTCTGTGTCGTTGGTCCATCTCTTGACAGTCCTTAATACTGGCTTAGTAGTTTTAAGTTTTTGCCTGTAAGTTGGTATAAGATGAACCAGGCAGTGATCGGAGAGTCCTAGAGCTGCTCTGGCGACGGAGCGATATGCATCCTTTATTGTGGTGTAGCAATGGTCCAAAATTTTATTGCCTCTGGTGGGGCATGTAATGTGCTGTTTGAATTTAGGCAGCTCATGTGTGAGTTTTGCCTGATTAAAGTCCCCAAGTATGATAAAAGCAGAGTCCGGGTGTTGTTGTTCTGTCTCTGTGATCAGATCAGCCAGCTGTTGCAGCGCAGTACTCACGTGTGCTTGCGGTGGAATGTAAACACAGACGAGAATGAACGAGGAAAACTCTCTTGGTGAATAAAACGGCTTACAGTTAATGAAAAGCACTTCCACATCAGGACAGCACATCTTCTTTAACACAGTTACATCCGTACACCACCTTCTGTTGATGTAAAAGCATGTCCCACCACCGCGCGTTTTGCCCGTTGACTCCGTATCGCGATCTGCTCTGTACAGCTGAAAGTCCGGTAGGTTTAATGCGCTGTCCGGAATGGCTTCGTTTAGCCAGGTTTCCGTGAAACACAGGACAGCAGAGTTGTTAAAGTTCTTGTTTTTGCATGTGAGCAGAAATAGTTCGTCCATTTTGTTAGGAAGAGAGCGGAGATTCGCCAGGTGAATGCTGGGCAGCGCCGTTCTGAAGCCGCGCTGTCTTAGCCTGACGAGCGCGCCGGCTCGCTTCCCACGCTTGCGCGTCTTGTAGCGTTTCCACAATGCGGCTGCTCCGCCGACTACAATGTTCCGCAAAACGCCACAAAAATCAAAATCCAGTTCTTGATTGGTTGGTGTGCACTGCCGAATGTTCAGCAGCTCGTCCCTGGTGTAACTGATCGTGTTTGACAAACATAAAACAGGACAGACTAACAAAAACAGTGCAAACAGTGCAAACAGTGCAAACACTGGAGAGCCCCCCGCCGAAGCGGCCATCCGCGGCGCCATCTTGATGAGGAACAGGGTTGGGAAACACTGACCTAGCCTACATATTATGACTTCAATTAAAATTAATTTTAGAATCTATTCGATTTGAATTTTATACCTGTATGTGTTCTTTTGTTCATGCAGGCTTAAATGCCATGAATTAATTTTTAAGTTAATTCTTTAGTTTCATAGATTTAGTAGGACTATTCCAGAAAATAATTATTCAATTTCATAATTAATTGTTAAAGTATAACTTTAATTAAAACAAGGATATGCAGTAATAAGACGTGGTCATGGAAGTGAATTTGTAATTCAAATTATGTTCAGAGATCCTAGTTTAAAATAGGCTAACAGTCGGTTAAACTATAGTATAAGATACACACACACAGCTGCCTAAATAAATAGGCTAAAAATACACAGTTGATCACTTAGGCCTATTAAAATATTATTTAAAACTGTGCTGAAAGAAAAAAAGCACAAGAAAGAATACTTTGAAGGAGAATACTTTGAAATAGAATTTTATCGAAATGCTTTAACAACCGTGGAGCAGAATGCTTAGCGGAGCGTCAAACCGCTCAGCTTTACTCACATGCTCTGGCTGCCACAGTATATCAGTTCAATATGTTCATTATGTTACATAACTGCCCCCTGCTGGCCATCTATTTCTTGTGTTAGACCATGTTCTGCTGTGCCGCACTTTACTGCAGTAACGTACAAGATCACTTTAATTCACTTGCGAATTCTTAGTAGCCACATCTGTACACTTACCTGCATGACACTAGCATTTTATCTTTTCTGAACTACCTGTAAATAAAGATTCATTGCTTAGACTTACCTCTGTGTTCTTGCATCTGAGAATCTGACAGAAGACCAAACCAACATAAGCAACATGGATTGTGGTTATTTACCCACACACCACCCAGCCCAGACCTGTTCACCAAACTTGTACTCGTGATTGAATTCCTGTTACAATGCTCTCTGTATTTTGACACGCAGCCCAACCAATTCACCACAAAGTGTGCAGGGTGGCCTTCACCTTTATGCTCTTGTCTGGATATGCTCTGCTGTGGGCACAAGCCTACTGGAATTCAAACTATCCAATGATCAACTTCCTGGATTCATTTAAGACCCTCTTTAAACAAGTGTTTGGCCAATCCACCAGCGAGTTGTCTGTCCAAGATCAGCTGATCTACACCAAGAAAAGACTTCTGTGAGTGGTTACACCAACCAATTCCTTTTGTTAGGGGGGCTACTATTCAATTCAAATCATGTTTATTTATATAGCGCTTTTCACAATATAATTTGTATCATAGCAGCTTAACATGGTTCTAGTAAATCCAGATTTCAGAGTTGGAGTTCAGTTTAGTTTAGTTCAGTGTGGTTTAAATTTCACTTCTGAAAGTTCAAACACTGTTGAGCAAATCTACCTAAGCACAGCTCCACAAGTCAAGCAAGCCAGTGACGACCAAAAAACTTCACCAATTGACGAAGTTAAGGGAAAATAACCTCGAGAGAAACTAGGCACTGTTAGGCACGACCATTATTCTTCTGGCCAAACTGCCTGTGTGGAGCTGCAGTCTAGGCGCCGGAGGCTGGAGAAGCTGGATGTCCATTGAGAAGAAGCTGCAGGTGTGAGTAGGGCACCGGCGGAAGTCAGGCTGGCCCACAGGATCAACTCGTTTGTCACGGTGGTCTATTAGGCATCTCATGCACTCCATTCCTCTATGATGACCACAGCATCAGCTCGGGATATGGCCTGTTCCAGGATTATGGATCGCTTGGGATGATCTCTTCACAGGTCTTGGATCGCATCAATGGCACTGCATAGTCTCTAGGGACCGCAGAATCAGTATCGCCAGATGGAAATAGAGAATAAAGAAAATAATTAGCAAAGCTGCTGTTCATAGTGTATTTAAACGAGATGCAAAAATTGAGTGTTATAAATGAAAATATCTGTTATTTAAACAAACATAAAAACACTATTGAATTAAATGAGTCGGCACTTTAAACAGCATGCAAACAATGCTTTGCTCCTAAAAATGTGATACACAACACTCAGGAATGGTTTGAAAATGGTATCTATACACAGTCACTGAGCTGATCCGAACCGTGCATGGAAACGCTGTTGTCCTGCCTCCGGGCCGTTCTGATTGGACCACTGCTTTGGACCTGAAACTGATGAACAGCACTGGGTGTTAAAGGTTTTGGCATGGCATCTAAAAAATGTGGTGCATAAGTGCGCAGAGCTTCAAACAAGCTTAACGCTCACATACGTCAAGCATGTGACTGCAGAGTTAGCACTGCTGCCCTCACTAACTGCACCTAAAACAGCCAGAGTAAGATGTGTTCTTTCAGTGAGATGAGCCTGGTTAGTACCTGGATGGGAGACCGCCTGGGAAAACTAACCAGGCTCATCTCACTGAAAGAACACATCTTAATCTTCATTTACATTTACATTTAGTCATTTAGCAGACGCTTTTATCCAAAGCGACTTACAAATGAGGACAAGGAAGCAATTTACACAACTATAAGAGCAGCAGTGAACAAGCGCTATAGACAAGTTTCAGGTGTGTAAAAGTCTAAGAAGCAAAACATTAGTAGAAATTTTTTTTTTTTTTTTTTTTTTTTTTTGAGAGAGAGAGAAAGAGAGAGAGAAAGAGGGCACAGTTAGTGGTATAGCCAGAGAGGCAATTGCAGATTAGGAAGGAAAGTGGATGAAAGTGGATCTTCATTTCATTAAATGTTCTTCGTCAATTACAATTCAACCAAAACAAATTTTCTTTCAGACATTTATTTACAGTGACATGATCCTGACCTACTACCAGAACATGACAAAACATCACTACCATGTCAAGCAGGTCACTCTAAATCTTACATTAAAAAGGGAGAATTGTTTCAGCAAACCATGGATTATTGGGTATGTTATCAGTCCTGAAGAGATTCAGATGGACAAATGAAAGATTGTGCAGTTCATGACTGACCACAACTCAAAACTATACATGATTTCAAGAACTTCCTTGTCTTTGGATTTAATTTCTATAGATGTTTCATGCATCATTTCAGCAACCTTTCCACTCCACTGACACTCCACTGAGGTAACCCTGAAGCGTGCCTTTAACAACCTTAACATCCTGCACTGTTCCTGCCCTAACCCATCCAGATCACCATTTTCCTGTCAATGTGAAAGTGAACATGTCAGCTGTAGAAGTTGATGCAGTCCTATCTCAACAGAAAGGAGAGCATCCAGTTCTCCATCCATGTGTCTATTACCCCAAAAATTTACCCCCGCAGAGCAGAATTAAGACATTGGAAATTGGAAGTTACTGGCATTTAGGATGCAAAAAAAAGAAGACTGGCTGAACCACCATGTTGAGGTCAACATTAATAACCTTAATTTAGAATATTCACAGCATAGGTCTCAAACTCAATTCCTGGAGGGAAGCAGCTCTACACAACACAAATCAAACACAGTTTATGCAAACTAATCAAGACTCTTTTGAACACTCAATTATTTGGATCAGCCATGTTTGAATATGGTTGGAGCAGTACTGTACAGAGCTGCGGCCCTCCAGAAATTGAGTTTGAGACCTATGATCTATGAGAAGTCAAACACCTCAACCTCTATCAGCCTAGAATGTCACTATTTTTACTAGTTTAAATTTTCCCTTTACCTAAAAAACGCTGTAAGAACATCAAAGACAATGCTCTTGTGCTAACTACATCAACCTGACCAGCAGTCTTCTCCAGAACCCATACTGCCTCCAGCCTTTATTGTCTTAAATTATCTAAATATTTGTTAGGCAGCATTATTCAGCGAAGACTTCACAAAAGGACTATTTACTTTAAATGGCATCTATGCTCATACTAATTGGTCTGTTTCTTCTTATTCCAAAGTTCATGTAATCTGCCACTCTGGTCTTGTAAGTTCTTGTTTTGGTGGCAGAGTCCGGACACTAGCTCTGTCTTGTCCTGTCCTGTTGTGCTTGGCTCGAGTTTTCTTGGGTGGAGCACTTGTTTTGTCATTGTCATTGTCTGGGTGCGCGTCATCATAGGTGTGTGAGGACCGTGCGCGCTCCCGCTTGATGCGGACGCGTGGGGTCTGCGAGTCCTTGGGACACGTGCTCTTGTACTCGTGTTTGTGTTTTGTTCCGTCAGCATCGCGCTGTTTCATTCTCAGCATCTCCGTCTAGTTGGTTTCGGTTTTGGTTGGCGCTGACATGAAACATGCGCGTTGCATTTGTGTGAGCGCACGGTAAGGTGTTTTCACCTATCGTGTGCTCGTGTCTTGCGCCTGTTGTCAAAGCACATGGCTCTGTGTTTACATTGTGGTCGCGTGCTTTTGTTGTGTGCTTCAGTGTTTGTCTTGTCATATGAACACGCAGTTAATGAGTTCTCTCATTGGCTGCGTGTTCTAGTCTTATTTTATGTGAGCACATGGCTTGTGTTGTCTCTTTGTGTCATGTGCTCTCCCGTCTATCGTCTAGTTCCACCCTCCTTGTTAACCCATTATTAGTTAATTATGTTCAGTTGTTTGTGTTAATTTACTACTACTTATATTCTCCTCATGTCTGCTGTCCTGTGCCAGTTTATCGTCATATGTTGCCTTTTCCTGATGTGGTCCAGTCCTGATCCTTGCCAGCCAGCCCAGTCTAGTTTGTCTCGATTGTTTATTTGTTTTATTAATGTTTTCCCCCTTGGGGTAGTTTATTTTACTGTTTATTTTATGATTAACAAAACCAATATATTATTTTCTGCACGTGAGTCCTCGCTCCCCTTTCCTCTACACAAACCGTGACAGATCCCGTCTTATATAGAGCAGTTGGTTGTCATGGACTTTAATTTGTTAAGAGCATAAGACTAATTCTCCAGTGACAGACAAATTTCTGCCCCCATACATTTTTTGATCCCATCTGTTAGTATGAACACCTACCTGGTGATCTATTGGCAACTGTCACCTGGTTGATTGGGGTCAGTGGAGCTGCTTTAAAGGGCAAACTCTCACTAGGCACAGTTGCTTTAGTTATATTGCTTTTTATTACTTATCGTTGTTTGGGATGCAGTGTCACGCAGTCAAATCTTGGGCTGAACAGATCCACAATTTTTGACGCTCATAAATTTGAGTAAAAGTCATCGTGCTGCAGGTATTATGAGGTTTGCTTAAGGCTCAGCTTACGTGCAGGAAGGGGTTTGCATCTTTGATAAACTATGACAGTTTGTGGTTATTGAACAGAAAGAAAAGTTAATTAATCCATATAAAAGTGATGTCACATCTTCAATCTAGGGCTCAGGTCACTTTGCACTCACACTCCAAGCCCAACTATGAGCCTAGCTGAACTGCGCTCTGGCACACCTCTACCAACCGGGCCAGGGCCAGCCAACTGAACCTCGAATCTCGAATTGGATCACTCACACTTGTCAAATGAACCAGGAAACACACCCATGCACGGTTTGGATAGCCTAGTGTGAGTAAGCCCTAAGTGGATTAACCTTCAACAGTGACATTTGTATTAAATTGAACTGAATCAGTTGCAATTCAACTGTAACTACACCAGCATTCTACCACAAATCTTTTGCTTTCCTGATGTTCTGGACTTTTTCCACAATCTGAAATATTGTTATGCTTTTGTTTTTCTTTCTCTTTCTCATCGATGTTAAGCAGCTTTGCCACAATGTACATTGTAAAAGCGCTAAAGAAATAAAGATAACTTGACTTATTATCAGTTCCTTGGAGGAACAGATCCATGCCATGACCTAAAATAACTTGCTCAAATGGGAGGTCCTTTCTCAGTATTGGGTTGCAGCTAGAAGGGAATCCGCTGTGTAAAACATCTGCCGGAATAGTTGGTGGTTCACTCAGCTGTGGCGACTAAATCTAAACCTTCTGGACTCACTCCAATCTCCAAGAAGAGATCATCCAGGTAGCCAGAAAACCCTCTCTCTCCTTCAGGATTGCTACCAATTACCAATAAGGCACACAAAGTCCCTCAGTTCACCAAGGTATGTCCAGTGTGTGCCATTTTCAAAATTCCTAATTACATGATCTAATCTAATTGATCCCATTTAATCACACATAAATATTGGCAGAGAAACCCACAAAATGTCAACTAAAATTATGATAGATGAAGACTGATCTGATATTACACAAAACATTACCAATTTGCATTATATCTATATAGTACATCTCTGAGTAGAGGTGGTTAGTTACACAAAATTCACAATTTAGTTTGTATTTTGCTTTTCAAGTCATGGTTCAGTTTATTTTTGGTACAGCTAGCCAGAGGAAATGCAGAAAGGAAAGCTCTATGCTTCTGATTTTGGCCTCAGAATGACAAGGATTCCATAATTTGGCAAATACCAGGAAGCTCGCTGATGCAGCAGCATGGGGACTGATTGACCGTTACATGGTGCAATCATCCTGTCCATATTACAACCTGCAATCATCCAAACTGTGCAGCGAAAGCCATGACCTCTCCCACTGTTTAATCAAGACTCACCCCCTCACTTCTGCAATTACAACCAATTGTTCCTGGATGCTATCTAAATTCGGCTGTGATTAGGGAGCCTTGATTAGGCTTAATTAGCTTTGGACTGTTGTTATGTTATGAGAAAATAGAGCTTGTGAGTGACCGCAATGAACAAATGAAACACTGCAGAAAATCAGTCGGTGGATTTGTCATTGTTGAATATTCTGAGACAGCTCAATATATAGAGAAGGAAAATACTCTTAAAAAAACACACACACACACACACACACACCTCTTTCTGCTTTTGCCCATCTGCGAATCTCTAAAAATGTGCTTGCTCTTTGTTAGACATAGCTTCGATTTTTCACATGTCACCGCAGCTCTGAATAGAAGCAAACCATATGTTCTGGGAATGCTTTTATTCTTCTTGCAGTCAGACAAGTTTGAAACAATTTTGAATGCGCTCACCTTGCAGGACATTGACCTTTCAGCAAGAGAAGCCGAGCAACCCTAGCAGAAAAGGAATGCGTGTGACGGTAGAAAGGTTGGCACAGCTGGGCTTGTAATTGCTTTGCTGTACCCAAAAGCACCCTTGATGCTACACTGCAAAATTAGTTATCGAACGCTTACTTCACGCACATGTGGGCAGATTGTCCATCTCCCTATTCCTGGAACTCTGCAATGAGGAGCATCATTAACAACTTAATGAAAAGCAACTCATTATGAGTTTCATAAGGGGCTGATAACTTCTGTTTGTTATGTCCTCAAGTTAAAACAAAGTAAAATAAAAACAGACACATGTACATAGCGCCCTATCATACACCTGGCACAATAAGGCTCGAGACGTGTTTGGTGGGATTTGTTGCTATTTTTAGACCAGTGCAACCCTAATTTTAAATTTTTTTGCGCTACAATGTTTATATAGCAAATTCATTTTCACCACTTTGTGGACTCATGGGTGTGCCAGTTTAAAGAGGAGGCATGTTAAAGCGCATTGTTGGTGTGTTGTTTTTTTGAGGAACTGAAATAGACTGCGCCACTGACCAAATGAAAGCTGGTCTAAAGTCTGGGGCGGAGCGCGTTAGTTATGCACCTATGCAGATCCAAAACTCGTACACATTGCTTAATACACATAGGATGTACAACAACACATAAATATCTTTACATATGTGTAATGGGGTGATCCCCAATGTAATGGGGTGATCCCCAGAGGGGAGGGGTTTCCCATTATATGTGGGTGGATGGAGTCAGAGATTAAGCTCACGGCTCCTTTTAAAGTGAGGAGATTTCCCTTTGCTTCCGTTTTTCTCTTGCATGGAATAGTGGTGGTGTGTTGATTGCATCCTAACCTTTTGATGTGCATTACGCATTAAGTCTGCAGTATTCATAGAAACATGTACAAGGTTGGATTTCTTCTCTAATTCTGCTTCTAACTCATGGGCCTGAGGAAGTGCAATTGCATCAGCACACGACAGGTACGATTCTATTTATGTCTCTGGTTATATCTAGTGATTTCTAGTCCTGTTAATTAATAGTAGATCGCTCTTTTAGCAGAGAGATCAAAAGATTGCTCACCACTTGTGTTGAGAGCCAGTTAACTGTGCTGTGGGTAAGTTCTCATTTGAGAGTTTGCAAGTGTTTTAACAGGAATGGTATTTTAAGGATTTTTTTTAGGAATTTTAACGTGCGAATAATGATTATTGAACTGGTAGTTTCATAGAGATTGCCTGTTGCTTTTTTTGCTACTGCTGTCTTGTGACTCGATTGTGCTACTGGGAAGCTTTTCTTCTCTGGCACCTTGGTATTCCTTTGGCCCAGACAAAATGAATGTGAGCCTGAAGTGGCTCACCTGTACAATAACAAAGGGGGGCCAAAGATTCAAATTTATATGTGGGCCAATTAAGGCAAAGATTTGACACTTATGGCAAAATGTAATCTGAATGTGAGCATAATGTGGCCCATGTGGAAAATAATAAATTTGGCCCAAATGATGGAGGACAAATGTGGGCCACAGTTGGCGAAAATGTGGCATAGGCATTTAGGGGTAATCTGGGTCTAAACCTAAAGTGCAAATGTGACAGTTATCTTGAGACATATGTGGGCCACTTTTGGCAAATATTTGGCACATTACGCTCTGGCTATTGCGGCTGCGAGCCTAATGTGGCCCAGAGAAAATATGGCAAATAAATGTGGCCCAGTTATTTTAAAACATATGTGGGCCACTTATGGCAAATATTCGACACAGTAAACTCTGGCTAATGCAGCCTTTAGCCTATAGTGGCCCAGAGAAGATATGGAAAATGTGGCCCAGTTCTTACCATCATGGAGAAAAGGGCTCATAGCCCTGAACCTCTTAATATAAATTTTCTTTGGGCTGCTGTAACTTTTAAGAACTTTGCTTGAAAAGTTTATTTATTACAGCAAACAAGCCAAGTAAAAACAACAACAACTAACAAACAAAGTTAAGTGAGGCACAACCTGTGATGAAATAATATAATTCACTGATGTTAACCAACGTTTAATCCATTATTAAAAGTAACGTGATAACATGCTTGCACATGCCACAGAATTATGAAGGTTTATAAGCAAAAAAAATTCTCAGAGACATCACAGAGACATCACTAATATGAGCGTATGAACCTCAACAACAGTGACAATTAACAAAACTTGCAAACATCCCAAACAGGATACTAAAAGTGACAAAATCAACAACAGCGTCAACATAAACAGCAGAATCAAAAGCAAATAATGAAAACTGGTGCATCAATAAGCTATAGAATGTATTCATACTGCAATACATGCTGGGATTTTTGTACTTTGCCACACCCAGCAAGTGTAAGGTGTAGGCCAGATCTGGGCCAGAATAAAAGCAAACTGTGGACCAGAATAGGGTCAGTTCTGGTTCATTTGGTTGAATTCTGGCTAATATGTGGTATTGCTTTGGCTAATTTGTGGCCCAGATCTGACAAACATGAACGGACCGCCCTAGAGCCATCATTCCATTCAGTATGTGGGCCGGATGTAAGCGTCTGGTGCGGGCCAAATTTGAGCCACATGAATTTTGCTAGCTGGAGTGTGACCCGGTCGCATCAAGGCAGAGTGTGTGGCATGCGTATATGGTGTGGGGGTGTGCTTTTTCTTTGATGTTGGCACATTTGTGTGTGTGAGTATGTGTGTGCGTGTTTTGGTTTAACTGTATGTTATTGTTCATCCTCAATTCCTATATTAACAGCAAGGATTATCTTCTATGGGAGGGTTGTTTTATTTTGGTTTTGTTTGTTTGCTGTGTGGGGTGGTTGTTTCTTTTGTGTGTGGGTTATTTTATTTTGCTTTAGTGGTGGGGAGTGTCAAGGGGTTTTGTTTGAATTGAAGTGTTGGGTTTGTGTAGTTTTTTCTTTTTCTTTTCTTTATCTTTTCCAAATGGGGCAATATCCTGAGTAATATTGAGTGTGATTTATCAGTGGCCACTGACAACTATTATACAAAACAGAATCGTATTGTTTTTGTGACTTACAGTAAGGGATTGCGTGTTTTCTATGAGTACATTTTTTTAATTATTTAAGTGTCTAATAAAGAAGATTGTTTGTACACCTCTCTGCTTGATACTTCCATTTGTTTGGAGAAAACCTGTAGTTGTGGGCATTAAGAAAGTTCATCTGTATTTTATAAAATTTTAGTAATTTATGGGCTCCGGTCACATATGAAAAAAAAAAAGGATTAAAATGTTACAAAAATTATTATTTACTACATAGTTATAAAAACCACTACCTCCATGCCTTCTTTATGTCGGGGTATTTGTTTTTCAGTGTATTCATGACAATTTGCATTTGTACAATGTTTGTATTATTAGCAGTATTATTTATTATATGCATATCAATATTTGTTTTAACAAGTTTAGATTTGCCCACCTATCGGGTTTTGGAGATGTATGGACCATCATGTGGGGCATAAGAATAGGACGCGTGTTTAGATATAACTCAGTTTTTTGACCACACTTCATTATTATTGTTCATTTATTTGTTTGCTGGTAATTAGAACTGAATTTAGAAATAGTTTTGAAACAAATCTTTGTGCTTAACAAACTAAATTAAATATGTGGCCTTATGGATGTCTTCAGGAGAGTGTTTACAACACCGTTTCCTTATCCATGAAAGTAAAGGTGTAAGGTAAAGATGTAAAGTAAAGAGGCCGAATGGAGGAGGCTTGTTCTTTATCCTCGCACTGCAGATGGTCTGTTTAACTGTTTTCTCCCTAGTGAAGCATTCAGTTTTCCACTTACAAAGTCCGCCACGCAAATAGCAAATGTACCATGGCGCGACGCAACTGACTCCTAAAGGGAATGTGAGATGAGACTCTGATTGGTTTATTGCATGTTATGCTCAAAACACACCCAAAGCTCATTAAGAGAATAACCACAACCCTGTTAGACCATGTTCAAAGCATTTTTTAGTGCATGAAATGTGGATTCAGACATGCCCGTAATGCTTTTGCACCATGTCCTTTAGGCTTTGCGCCTAGATCGTTAAAATAGAGAAGTTTATTATTAGTCAAACTTACTATAAAATGTATCTGTGGCTTATTTTAGATTAATGTATTTAGGCCTGGACTGCTTTTTCTTCTTTATGTTTTGCACTTATAACTCAGTGTGGTGTTATTGACAAAATTATCAAAATTAAATGCGGTTTTCTTATATTGCCAGATATTGGATCTAATAATAATTTGGATTTTTTTTTTCTTTACCAAATTTGAGTGATTGAAAAAAAAAAAAAGATCATGGTGTCATTTTCTGCAGTAGTACAGGCCGTCAGATTGCTAAATGACTAAAAATCAAAAACAAAAAAAGAACTGACTTCCTTGACCATGTGAGCTAAATTTAAATGAGACATTCAAACTGACCAATCAGAAGGTTAAAAATCCTCCTCTTGTTTTACAGGTGTGACCATTAGCAAATCCTCAATGTTCACAAATCTCAGCCAACAGGTCTGATCTTTAGAAGCTCTTCCGTGTCTTTTGAAATGACAAATTACAAACGACATGGTTCAAAATAAAACAAATGCATTTGATGATTTTCAGCCTTTCATCACTTATTATCATATGAATGTGCATGTTTGAATCTACATCGGCAAAAAAAAAAAAAAAAAAACAGCTTTTATGTTGTAAATGACAAGAACATAGTATTACATGTTAACATAATTTCAATGTATATTTTGCCTTAATACATTTCTAAATTAATGTAAGCCTGTTATACAATGTTTAATAGATAATTATTATTATTAGTAGAAGCATTAGTTGTAGTGGTAGCAGTAGTAGTAGTATTAGTAGTAGTATAAATTCACATACATATACTCAGTAGTGGAAGTAAACCAGAGCTTAAAAGTAAAAATCTGTATATATATTTTTTAAGCATTACAAATAACAACAGACTGTTAATTACCAGACTGATATTTCAACACAATGCTTGCTAAAAATGTTGTTTCACGCATTTGAAATATTGTGAAACACATACTGCACACACACTCAACTTTATCAAACTAGTGGCTCCGAGAAATAAGGAAGGTTTCATTTTTTTTTTTCTGTATCAGCGGCATTAGAGGAACTAGCAGAGCACGGCAGGAGTCTGTATTAGTTACAGCAGCAGAGCTAAAGGTCAGAACTAATAGCTTGTAGTGGTTTGCTGTGGCACGTCTGCAGTGCAGTGCTCTTTCACAAAAGCGAGCATCATGCACTCCTTAATGGACCTGTCAACTGTCATGCTGAGCTCAAAAACACAGAAAAATCCCATATACCACTGTTAAGTCAATTAAGAGCCCTGCCATTAACCCATTAGCCACAATGGTGGTGAAAGTGATTCCAGTCAGCAGGAGAGATGTTCACTGTTGAGATTATATCACACTGTTGTGTCAGTCAATTACTGAAACTCAGACACAATGGGATTGTTAAAAGTTAAAGCAGTTATTAAGCTAAGTTCAAATAGAGACATTTATTAAACAAAGTATATTTATTATTGTTTAATAAAACAACAACAACAAGTGACAATGTCAGTAATGTTGACAATATTGTGCAGATCACATATAAAAAAACAAAAAGTATCTGGTAATTAAATTATGAAAATCAGCATACGTCACTGTTTTTGCTTTCTAAATCTAACACACAATGAGATTAATTGGTTGAAGGTAGTTGAGAGTAAAGTCTAGATCGGATACGTGGCCGGCCGGAAGTGCAATATGCACTTTTATAGCAGCATTTTTTAATAGTATATAAAAAAATATAGCAGCATTTTTTTTATGACGCTGTTTAACAATAATTAATATTTTTACAATACAGTGACTGTTGGGTTTAGGGTTGTGGTGGGGGTAGATGTTAATAAAATACAATAAATGGGAAATTTAATAAATAATATAAATAATTCTCGTTAACTTCCAGCCTTAACCATATCCAATCTAGCAACAACCGTAGTTGAGCCAGTCAGTTACAATAATTAACCAGTTGGTTATTTGTTAATTGAAAGTAATTAGTAACAAATAAAGTTATTGTAACTATTACCCTTAACCAGGGGCGTTGCTACAGGCCTTAACCTCCCTGAATCGTCATCCCTCCTTTTTGCTTCATACAAAAAAATCTATCAGGAGGCATGCTTAATAAGATCACCATCATATTGTCTAAAGTTTAGTTTTGTCCACTTGCAAAACAAGAAAGGCTGTTACGCTGGTTTTACAACGCATGAGCGGCGTGTAACAAGCGGGTAGCCGTCTTTTTTGGCGTGCATGTTTGCTACAGGGACTCGCACCAGCAGAAGAGCAGCGCATGCGAGAGACGCGCGGGTTCTCTGCGCACACGCGGAGATGCGTCAGTTTGCTTTTTGATTACATTGTTTTCACCAGCATTGGTTTGGTTGCACATAGAGAATAACGTCTTTATTTCGGAATTACCACTCTTAATAAATACACTTGCATATGAAGTAAATCATATCTCAATGCATTTACTGGGGCATTGGAGATTTTCACTGGGGCACATGCCCCAGTGAATTGGGTCTAGCGACGCCCCTGCCCTTAACGTTTCTGATTTTGATTGTGACAGTAACCTGCACCTTTTGTAAAGCTGCTTTGAAAATGTGAAAAGACTATACAAACAGACATAAATTAAATTATTTCAAGAAATCTTAACACATAAATATTTAACTGCACTGGCAGTTGATTTGCCTTGTTTCTAGTCTGAAACATCTTACATCATTAATTTATTTCCCATATTTAGATTTTTTTTTTTTTTTTTTTTTTGCAGCGCAAACTGTGACTTGAATGCCAATAGAATTGAGTTGTAAATTGTAACTTCCTTTTACTTAATCATCTGAATGTCTTAATTCACACATTAAATTAAGTGTAACCCATTTTACTCTTCTTTATATACAGTACCTGACATAAGTCTTGCCACCTATCCAAGTTTTAGAAGCAACAAATAATAAATTGACTTCTAGTTGATCATTTGGTATCAGAAGTGGCTTATATGAAAGGCAAAGGCCTCTATAGAGTACACTCATGTTTCCAAAATAAAATATGATCATGATTTTTAATTATTTAATTAGGACAGTCACTTAACAGTAATAATATACAGTATAGCATATAAAGTCATGGTGCAGTGGAAAAATAATTAATATTGTGTATGAGTCCCATGAGCTTGGAGGACTGCATCCACACATCTCTGCAATGACTCAAATAACTTATTAATAAAGTCATCTGGAATGGCAAAGAAAGCATTCTTGCAGAACTCCCAGAGTTCATCAAGATCCTTTGGATTCATCTTCAATGCCTCCTCCTTCATCTTACCCCAGACATGCTCAATAATGTTCATGTCTGGGGACTGGGCTGGCCAATGCTGAAGCAGCTTGACCTTCTTTGCTTTCAGGAGCATTGATATAGAGGTTGAAGTATGAGAAGGAGCGCTATCCTGCTGAATAATTTACCCTCTCCTGTGATTTGTAATGTATTGGGCAGCACAAATGTCTTGATACCTAAGGCTGTTGATGTTGCCATCCACTCTGCGGATCTCTCACATGCCCCCATACTGAATGTATCCCCAAACCATGATTTTTCCTTCATCAAAGTTGACTGATTTCAGTGAGAATCTTGGGCCGATGTGGGTTCCAATAGGTCTTCTGCAGTATTTATAATGATTGGGATGCAGTTCAACAGATAATTTATCGGAAAAATCGACCTTCTGCTGTTTTTCCAAATGATCAACTAGAAGACAATTTATTATTTGTTGCCCTCACAACTGGGATCGATGACAACACTTTTGTCAGGTAGTGTAAATAATTACTAAATACATTAAATAAATTGCCTTACATGTAACCCATATGGGCAAGTTGAGGATCCAAGTTAAATACAAAGTCAGCCCAGGCAAAACAGCAGTATTCTCAGCTAGCGAACTCAAATGTCCACCCAAGAAACAAAAATCTAGCTATAAAAAAGCAGGATTATGGTAAACAAGGGAAGAAAGAGTAATTGTTTAGATCGTGGTGCACATGAAGGAGTAATCACTAGCACATAAGCAACATTCATAGAGAAATCAGTATTTATTTGGTTTAGGACAGCCCTCAGATCTGCATGCCAAACTATAGCTATTGCATTAATCCATCCTCATTGTCACACAGTCCATTCAGTCTTGAAGTGAACTGGAAGCCAAACACTATGTCTCATAAACCATAAACAGGTCAGCTTTGCATCAGTTGTGCTGCACAGTTTATCCTTTATTTGTTGCTTTTTGCTTTCATATAAACACTTGATTTCAACAGTACTTACCATTCCATACACAAACCACAATGATGGAGACTATCAACACTACAGTACTGTATATCATTAACGGGAAACATGCACGGTGCGTTATCAACTCGGGACACACAACTCACAGTCATTAACAACCATGACAGCACCAGCTGTCTTTAGAACCAGAAAGAAGGAGAAACAAACAGTAAGGAGGTCATTTGCATGTTTAATGCCACAAGAATGTGGGATGTTATACATTTATAATAGCATATAAAATTAGATTTTAATAATTCCTTGTGCAATCGAAGATGAGAATGAGCTTTATGAATATGAGAGCAGAAAAAAAATGGTTTCCAGTCCTCTTCACAATCCGGATGTCCTTCTAATCAAACACATGTGATTTGAGCTGTTTTAAAGAATTCTAGAATAACAAAAAAGAAATAAAAATGTGAAGATGATTGCTTAAATTTTTATGAATATAATCTTTTATTGTGTAAAATATTCTATTTATAAAGTTCTGCAAAGTTCAAAACATCTGTTCACTAGAATTATTGTCTCTTTCCAAAATATAATAATAATAATAATAATAATAATAATAACAATAATAATAATAATAATAATAATAATAATAATAATAATAATAATAATAATAATAATGCACTACAGTACATACACTGTGTAAAAAAAGCAATGAAAACTGTGGAAAGCAATGGAAACTATGAAGAAATGAATGTGTTTTTGGTATTAGATAGCTATAGCACTCCAAAACCAATTTAGCAAACATTAAAACACAGAAGCCTATCAAATATAGCAAAATCGAGGGACATTTATGCTGTGTGATGTAACTTAATTTAATTGACACATGTGCACTCATTTTAATTGCATTATTTCAACTTATTTTAGGCAAATAGAACCAAAGAGTGTAATTAAACATAAAATAAATTGTCAAAAAAATGAATAAATAAACAAAACAATTAATAATAAGGGCAGGACGGTGGCTCTGTGGTTAGCACTGTCATCTCACAGCAAGAAGGTTGCTGGTTCGAGTCCTGGCTGGGTCAGTTGGCATTTCTGTGTGGAGTTCTTCCTTTGTTCGTGTGGGTTTCCTCTGGGTGCTCTGGTTTCCCCTATAGTCTAAATATCTGCGCTATAGGTGAATTGGGTAAACAAAACATTTTAAACAAGCAGTTTGAACAGTAATTTGTTTGAGTATGTACGTATCCATCCATCCATAAATGCATCCATCAATCCTCAGTTTTCCAAGTTGACTCACAAAATAGCATGGATTCAACTTGGATTTGTTTGCTAATGAAATGCTGTATCTTTCAGCCAGTAAAATTGTCAAAGGAGTTAGATTTGTTGTTCAGTAGGTTTTCAATTAAAGAAGGAAACTTTCCTTTTTTATTGGGCAGTTTGAAGTGAATGGTTGTCTCTTAAAAAGACATCTTACAAGACCCCTCTGTAAAAGAAGCCATTTAAAACAAAAGTTGTTTTTTTCCTTGTCTTTTTAAAAAGTAGCTAGAGCAAATATAGAGTGTTAAATCTAACCTAATCTAAATATACACATCAACAACAATCATTCATTATCAAGCAAAGTTGAAATTTTCAAAATGACAATAAACCAATGATAACAACAAGAGCATAAAATATAACCGGCAATAACCCAGTTCTCCTAAAACAATGACCATATAATTTATACAAGCTGCGAAGCCTGCTGGAAGCAGCAACCATTGGCAATAGCAGTGTTTGTCCAGCTTAGGCTAGTTGAGCCAAACATGCTGTCAGTTGATTTCAGACTATTTCAACACACAAAGGCTACATGTGTTCCTTTTGTATTGAACAAATATATTTGTAAAAGGGTGAACTAATTGTTTAATTCATTAATTAAACAACAATCTTAAATTAACAATCTTATTTCACAACATGGCAGGTACTTACATCAGAATATAGGTAGCATATAATTTACTTATTGTGTTAGTATTGCACAGCACTTATGGTGTTATTGAGGTGAAGTGCAGATAAGGTTTAGGGTCTGGTTTGGTGGTAAAAGTTTAGGTTTAAGGTCTAAGGGATGGGTCAACAGTGTAATTATAAGTGTAATTACATTTACATTTTCATTTATTCATTTACAGTAGCAGGCGATTTTATCCGGAGCAACTTAAAAGTTCGGATAAAATAAGCAGTTACAAAAGCATCAGTATAATAACAAGTCTATTTTTGCAGAATACGCAAATAAATACACTATGCGCACGGAAATAGACGGGTGAACATTTTGAGTTTACTCGCTTCATTCGTGCATCAAATTTTATTCATTCGCACTTCAAATTCACTTCACAATAGACATGGACTCGCGTCATGGGTGGGGCTTCTATGTGTCCGGTGACCAGCTTCATTGCTAAATGGCGGATTTTATTGAGATAGTAGCTGTGCTTTAAGTGCTTTAGGAGGGCTGAAAACAGCATACATTCGTTTGGCACTGTGTCTGAGTCCAATAGATGCATTCAGAGGTGCACCCAGATCTGTGAATTCATCTCCTCCAGAAACTATATCTGGATGATGGAGGCTTTCAGCGGTGCTTCTGACTAAGCCAGGCCCAGTTTGATGAACTGTTGTTTGGTGTCGGCAAGAGGATTTCCCCTCGGGACACCAACAACTGGCACTACATCATAATCACTCCCCTTAAAGAGCAATCTCTTGATTGGTTAACGCAGCGTGAATGTCCACTGAAGTTCAGATCTTTCAACTCGAGTGATTTGCGTGATATGCGCATTAAGCATGTCAAACATCCAAAACTCGCGTTTTTGTATTGACTTAACATGTAAATCCCTCCCACTTGATGCTTCATCCGCAACTGGTGTGAATGCAGTAAAAGAGAGAGTGTGTGCTACAGGTGGTTTGTCAAGGCTCTCTTGTCAATGTGCTGTCACCTGTGTGGAGCACATTTATAATTGCTAAATATTTCCCAAGAAATATGGGGTGTTTACAAAGGGGTTTGGTGCATATGGAGAGAAAATAACTACAGGTAGTTTGTCAAGCACACTCAAGAATTTCCAGTATACATTTATATTGATATGAAAGTGTCTAGTGCATATGGAGAGGAGGGAGTGTGTCCTACAGGTTGTTTGTCAAGTCCACTCACCTGTGTGGAGCACACAGAGAATTGCACTTTTTATGAATCATGGTGCACTTATAAGAAGGTGATTACAGAAATCAATTAGACATGCAATTACATGCAGATCATTTAAAATATTAACAATGTAAAAGTATGTATGTACATAATACATGCACTGTACTCATGGTAATTATTTTAAATATAAGTGCATAGTAATTAATGCCACTTTATATAAAGTGGGACTCATGGAACTAACTAAAAAGCACAAATATTACCCTTTGCAGATTTACAGCAATAATTTGTATAGACTCAAGATGTGTTTTAGAATGCCCAGATACTACCATTGGGTTCTCGTATATTAAATATTTCAGCAGCCAAACATGACAGGAAAACACAAAGTGTTTTTGTGGTGGGAAAATCCAAATGATGTGTGCAAATAGCAGCAGCTTGTTTTCATGCATATCAGGGGAGCAATTGGATCTGTTCCCCCAGGTCTTGTTCTTCCTGAATGTGAATGTGATAAGGGAAACCCATTATACACAGAATGAAGTGAAGCTCAACACAAGTAGGTAAATACGCATTACTTGCTATCATGGCCTAAAAGTAACATTGTGTTGCACCTGTCATTGGCAGAGAGCTTGATAAAATTTCTGCCCATAAACATATTTTACAGGCTATGCAACTTACTGTACATATTTACAAATCATTGGAAATCCCATTCACAACATCAACATTTGACTGATATATTTTCAACATGGGCTCATTCTTACAATGTAGCCTTATATATGTTTCTGGATATCGCAAATTATTTAGCCAGAGCTACGTATGACTACATTTTGTCTTTAAAACGAACTTTACGGGGCGGTATGATGCCGTTTCTTTTCTCGCTAACCAGCTGACTGATTACCTGCATGTAGACGGCTTGTTATCAGTTTGTCCGGTAGCTCGACACATACGTCAGCGGAAATGAGATTGACCACGATGATGGGGTTCGAGTCCAGTAAAGAATGGTTCCCGAAACTAGGTAAGACAAAAACAGAAGCCAAAAACTTAAATAAACAAGTTTTACAGGGTGAGAATGTGGTAAAATCTGAAAACATGGTAAATCAGGGGGCTTTTCTTTTTCTGGATTTCTTTTCAAAACACTTTTAAATGGTTGGGTTTAGGGAAGTGGGTGGACGGGTCAATAGGTGCTTTTTAAAATACTATTGGTTGGGTTTAGGGAAGCGGAAGGGTTGGGGGATCAGTCGGTTGGTTGGTCAGTCAGTTAGTGATTGTTAACAGCAGCCCCTGGTGGATATACGTGAGAAGATCAGGTGCGAATGGAGAAATTTGAGATCCCAAAAAGCGTACACATGCAGCAGCCTTTGCAAAAACTGCAAAAAAAAAAAATAATAAATAAATAAAATGTAGTTCCTAGGATGTATTTTGCTATCTCCAGAAATGTATATAGAGCTATGTAATCCAAATGAGCCTGAGTTGTATACTTTCATCATTTAAGCTAGAACACATTGATCTGTAAGATCAATCAATCCAATTTAAGTCTCCTCAACAGAATGGATCTATTGTAGAATGTTAGATGTCAATATTCAGCGCCAGCACAATGTCTAACAAAAATTGCGATTTGCTTAAAAACAAAGGAGCTAGGCAATTCAGTAATGCTGCATTTGGAATTAAACCTTTTGAAGTTTTAATACAAATGACCGCTTGATGAAGAACCGTTCAGTCAAAACACGGCATCATCTAATCTGTTTGAGAGCATTGAAGAGTGTTTGTTTGTTTATTTGTTTTCACAAGAAGAAATTAATTCTTATTACAATCTGACCACATCTTCCTAAGAGCCACTTCAGTAACAGTCTGTTCTCCAGAGCAGCAGTGTAGCCATTAAGACCAAAAGGATAGGAACAAATAATAAATTAAGTCTAATGTAAGTATATTTTAAATACTGTGGAGATTATAGGCATTGATTTTTTATTTTTTTTATTTATTTTTTTTTTTTTTGTGATCCCTAATAGGATTTTGCTCATGTGAGGGTTATTATTGCGGTCCATAAAATAACATTTGCGATGAATTATTTAAAAAATAAATAAGCAAACATGGAAGAATATCTTTCAGGTGCAGTGCACTAATTGGAAGTTTATTTTTAAATGGTAGGACACTCTGTTCCACATCTGATGTAATTATTCTTTAATTTCACAACAAATCCAGAGCTTTGAATATAACACACACTTGCTCATGCGCACACACTGACCATCTGAGCTGCTGAAGATATATTTTGGCTGATGTAAGAGGTTGCTAAAGCTCCAGAATACTCCAAATCACACTGAGATATTTTACAAAACACACACATTTGTACAAATCTCCTACCAGTGTCTCTCTGCATTACATGACAGGAGAAAGAGCAGGGAAGGAGTGTTGAACCTCACTTTATATGCATTTTTTATGGACTACAAGTTTAAAGGCTTAGACTAAGTCCTGGAGGTATGGTCCAAAGAGATTCACGAAGTATGTGACATTTTAAATATGACTCAATCATCTTCATTACTGTATGTGGTTACCAGATTTATTTTTGTACAAATATTGTCACCTTATAAGGTTCTTATTTATAAGTTGTATACGTAAATATACACAGTACACATGTAATTACAAACTTAGTTACTATGTCATTACATTGTAATTGCATTGCTATTACATTGCAATTACTTCAAGGTGCTATTTATTAACCTAAATGTTTATTTGTATATTTCATATACAGTATTTGTGAATTTATAAATTAGAATAAATTAAAATTACTATGTCATTACACTATAATTACTATGTAATAACATTGTTATAACATTGTTATAACATTGTTATAATATTGTAATTACATCAATGATCGTATTGTGAATGTGTTTGTATATTTCATTTACACTATTTGTGCATTATAGTTATTTATAAATATACACAGTGCACATGTAATATGTAATTACAAACTTTCATCTTGGATGTAATTACTATGTCACTACATGTGCAGTCTGTTTTATAGTTATATGCTTAAATATGCACAGTATACATGTATGTAATATGTAATTACAAACTTTGTAACTCTTGACAGAAGCAAGACGCAAGTGACACTCGAACATGAGCACATGGGTGCGTGCCAAAAAATCTCTCAGTGCCACCTGCAATTTTCTTCTAAAATTAGCATCATCAGATTTGTAGGCTTATGTTTAGTTGTTTTACATTAAAGAGAATAAAAAGAACTAATTCTTTCCCATACAAGTGAAACTACTGAATCTAAACACAGGAGCCTGAGAAAAATGCTAATTTTAGAATTACATTTTAAGAAGGCACTTAGGTTAGAAGGTTAGAGGTATATATATCATTTTCTCATAGCACACATCCAAAGTGCATATGCAGGAAGGGAGACAACAAATGCCATACTAGACTTCAGTGTAGGCTTTTTTCATTCAGGTTCAAGCTTTTTTAATGCATCACAGATTTCCATTTCGAGATGTTTTATTGGTTACATAATCCTTCAATTTATTTAGTGTTACTATTTTATTTAAATTATGTATAGTTATCTATTTTGAATATATATCCGTAATTCGCTACAAGAGGCTTCTGTGTGGAAACGATTGCATGTTCACTTTCATTAGAGTATAAATTTTGCGTCCTGATGTTTATTACATATTTTAGTATGCATGGATTTGGACTGCATTGTTTACTGCATAGAATCATTTCCAATAACCAGAGCAGAGTAAAGTTTAATAGTCATAACGTAGCCTTTGGAAAGTAATTTTAAATGGAATTATGCCTCTTTTTACATAAGTAAACTTAGTATCTGATGTAAGTAGGTTGCTTCTTCAAGTAGAAATACAGACATTAATTTGATTTCATTGAATGTAAAAACAAAAAACATTGCTGTGAACGGCAGTCTATGTCCAATCTCTAAAGAACTTTCGACTGCTTTTAACTCCACCAGCAACTTGTTTAAGCATTCTATGACAATACTCGTTGCCAAGGATTGGTTCAAAAACAAGGCAGTCCAACTCGAGCTAAACAGGCTAAATTGGATTTTTGTGCAGGATCAGGAGTGAAGGTGTCTTCTGAATGTGAAGAAAAGCCTAATATTACCTCTTTTGCACGTACGCATATTGGGAGTGCATATTGTGCACGCTTGCATTTCCCAGGTGCACCAACTTGAAAATTGCGAGTCATGTGACAAGAACTGACTGATCAGCTTCAAACTTCATATGGAATATACACATTAAGGTAGACTAATTTCCCCAGACAAACACAGAACACCCAAACTCTGTAGTGCTTCTTCATACTAAAGATGTTAATGGCTACTGGTATCCAGTCTTATTCTAAATGTCTTCTTTTGTGTTCTAAAAAAAAGTTTTAGAACAAGTGAATGATGAGAGAATATGTTAAGCTGCTGTGATCAACCTGGTTATATTCCCTTATAGAAGTATATATATATATATATATATATATATACTGCAATGTAAAATGTTGCTCTACCATTTGCCAGACACCATGTGAGACAAGCACATTCAAGGGCTTGTCAAACAATTACACAATTAAGAAACAAATATTACAGAATAAGATAATAAAATATAACATCAGACATTTAAACTTGTGGTTGGGTTTTCAGAATTAAACCCTGGTTGTTTACACACATTGTGAACACACTTCAGTGTTCAAACACTGTGTAAAAATGATTTTGCATAATATTTCCCTTTTAGCTCTAATGCAAGATTTTAAGTAGGCTTGTTTCTCAAAGTGCTGGTAGTTGTTGACTTGCATTTCATAAATAGCCAAGCGCCACAGCTTCATCTAAAAGTCTCCTTTCATGTCCTACTGAAGAAACTGCCATCTACATCTTGGATGGCCTGAGGGAATGTAAATTATCAGCAAATGTTCAGTTTTGGGCACCCTTTAAAATCTTTATGAGCCTAAATATCAATATGTTCAAAACATAGAAAAATATGAGGAAATACATGAACTCATTGGTTCTATAATTAAAATAAATTGCAATTCAATATGGAAGGCAAGGCAAGGAAACCGTGTCATAATGTTCACAAACAAAATAACAAGACTCAGCCAAGAAGCGTGTGTGTGCTGTTTAAATAGTCCTGTAATCTGTCCATGAGCAGCTTCAGCTGTGAGTGAGTCCAAGCAGCAGCATCTGGAACAAGGGCGTGTGAGCGTTGCATGGCTGGAACTTGTAGTCCATATACCAGCAGATTTGTAGACCTTTAGCGATCTTCCAGGATTAGATCGCTGGTGATTGTGACAGTCCATTAACATTTTAACTAGGTGCACTGTGTACACACTAAACATGATTTTTATTTGTTTTTTATTTTTTTATTTATAGTAGCAATATACAGTATAGATTTCAATTAAGAGTGTGTAAATTTCCCATTATTAAACATTTTTCTTTTTTACAAACTATAAAGTAACAGAACACAACCCAAAACTAAAGTTTCACAAAATAAAATATGTGAAAATAACAGTGACAAAAAAGGTAACATAAATAATATCAATAACTAAATATACATAGGTCAGAGAGGGTTGAATCTTTATTTATTCACTTAACTATAGTTTGCTGGTTATCAGCAGTAAATTTAAAATCTAAAGAGAGGATTAATAGGGGGAGAGCAATGGGTTGGAAATTGAAAAAAAAATGTTTGTTCTGTGGATGGGAATTAGATAGTAATTTTTTTATATTTCTTAAAAGATTAGATAGAGCAACCTAATGTAATCAGTCCACTGAATTATGTCAATTGTATAATGCACGTCTGTCACCAGTGCCGAAATACGGCCATATTGCACTGCCACTCGAATGATATATATATATATATATATATATATATATATATATATATATATATATATATATATATATATATATATATATATATATATATATATATATATATCCAGCTAATCAAACAGACAAATGTAAGGTGTTATTTTCTGTAGTGGTTCAGGCTGTTAAACTGCAGAATGACTAAAGAATCAGCATGATGGTGTAAAATTTTAACAAATTTAATCTATTATAATCTTTTTCCACTTCTAGCAAAATATTTTGGAGAGCATTGCTTTTGTCTAAATATAAAGTGTTGGAATATCAAGTGGTTGATTTTTAATATTGAATTAAAAGTAATTCACAAATAATTGAAGTGCAATTAAATGGTTTAACAACAGTAATGTGATATTTTTGCACTTGAATTATATGTATGAAATAAATTCATAACATTTATTGTACCCAGCTTAAGTGGAGAGAAAGAGAGAGACCAAAAGACACATCCTCTATGGTCTTTTTTTTTGACCGTGCACCAAAAGCCAAATTTAATGAGACATTCAAAGTGACCAATCAGCAGGTTAAAACTCCCCCACAGTTCCAAACGTGTGACCATTAGCAGACCTCTGACATCCACAAGTTTCAGTCTACAGGTCTGATCTTTATCAGCATGTCTGTGCTTTTTGAATTTTCAAATTACCCTTTAATTTTTAAGACATGATTTTATACAAAAACTCTCACTGAGAGAGAGTTATATAAATGAAAGCGCTACACAGGTTAGTTGTATAGAGGTGGTGCTGCAGAATACAACACCTAAACCAGCCCAGACCAATAAAGATTCAATTGTGTGTGTGTGTGTGTGTGTGTGTGTGTGTGTGTGTGTGTGTGTGTGTGTGTGTGTGTGTGTGTGTGTGTGTGTGTGTGTGTGTGTGTGATCTACTTGTGATGCATAAATGCAAAATTGTATATAGAGATACACATGTTATTGTAAAAAACTTTCCGTTTAAATTAACTCCCACAGCACTGTTTCAACAAACACATGCCTTACATAACCAGGTAAAGTTCTCCATTATGTTGCCTGGAGTATATATCCAATTAATTTGCGCCACATGGTGGAAAGTGTGATCTTCACCTTCACACAGTTAAGTCAAATGAGGCTTGAAAAACACATGTGAATGTTTACATATATACCTGTATATCACTTGTGGTTCCCAAAGTGGGGATCAGGACCCCCAGCCCCCCCAGTTGCAGGACAATGAGCGGGGTTCGCTTGGTGATTGCCAAAATTCAAATTCATTTTTTTAAAACTAGTAGAATTAACCTACAGAAAAAAAAATTGTTTCATGAAAAAAAGCAAATAAAAAGCCATGAACCTTTGAATTTTTTGAAACCCTTGGGGTGATTACATTATATTAAAGACACAACAATAGCATCAGATGCTGTAGATTGATTTCAAGGCACCAGATTAAACTTTCTGACACTTTACGGCACTCACGTATATTAAAAATAAAATCAGGCCACAACTAAACATGAAGGATGGTCTCCGAGTGGCATTCTCCAAAATGAAAGGACGAATAGACTTGAGCCCAAGGTTTATATATTTATAATCACCTCAGAGGATATTGGGGGTCGCGAGTCAGTGGCATTTTTATTTTGAAGGTCGCGAATTGAAAGGTTTGGTAACCCCTGATTTAGGTTATCACCGTGCATCCGGAAAGTATTCATAGCGCTTCACTTTTTCCACATTTTTTATGTTACAGCCTTATTCCAAAATGGATTAAATACATTTATTTCCTCAAAATTCTACACACAATACCCCATAATGACAATGAAATGAAAAAAATATTTTTTTGAAATTGTTGCAAATTTGTTCAAAATCAAAAAACCTGAAAAGTCACATGTACATAAGTATTCACAGCCTTTGCTAAATACTTTGTTGATGCACCTTTGGCACCAATTACATCCTCAATTCTTTTTGAATATGATGCCACAATCTTGGCACACCAAATCTCTCCAGAGATAATCAATAAGATTAAGGTCTGGTCTCTGGCTGGGCCACTCAAGGACATTCACAGAGCTGTTGAGAAGTTACTTAATTGATATTTTGGTGGTGTGATTTGGATAATTATCCTGCTAGAAAATGAACCGTTCGCCTAAACTGAGGTCAAGGGCATTCAGGATGTCTCTGTACATTACTGCATTCATCTTTCCCTCTATCCTGACTAATCTTTCAGTTTCTGCTGCTGAAAAACATCCCCACTGCTGCCACCACCATGCTTCACTGTAGGGATGGTATTATCCTGGTGATGAGCAATGCTTGGTTTTCTTCAAATGTAACGCCTGGCATTCACTCTAAAGAGTTAAATTTTAGTCTCATCAGACCAGAGAATTTTGTTTCTTATGGTCTGAGAATCCTTCAGATGCCTTTTGGCAAATTCCAGGCAGGGAGTGGCTTCCCTCTGGCCACTCTACCATACAGGCCTGATTGGTGTATTGCTGCACAGATGGTTGTCCTTCTGTAAGGTTCTCCTCTCTCCACAGAAGAATGCTGCTGCTCAGACAGAGTGACCATCGGGTTATTGATCACCTCCCTGACTAAGGCCCTTGTCCCCTGATCACTCAGATAGATGGCCGGCCAGCTCTAGGAAGAGTCCTGGTGGTTCCAAACATCTCCCACTTACTGATGATGGAGGCCACTGTGCTCATTGGTACTTTCAGAGCAGCAGAAATCTTCTGTAACCTTCCCCAGCCTTGAGCTTCAAGACAATCCTGTCTTGAGGTCTTCAGACAGTTCCTTTGTCTTCATGCTTGGTTTGTGCTTTGACATGCACTTTCAACCCTGGGACCTTATATAGACAGGTGTAAGGCTTTTCAAATCATGTCTAGTCAACTGAATTTACCACAGGTGAACTCCAATTAAGCTGCTGAAACATCTCAAGAATGATCAGTGGAAACAGTTTCAATTTAGTACCAGGAGGAAAATACCAGGAGAAGCTCCTAAAAAAGGAGAATACCACCCCGAGGTATTAAATAATTTGCATACTGGTGACAGAAACTGTGAAAACATGAGACAAACCAGCTTTAATATGTCTAGACTAGGGTTTGACCCATGGCAGTATTTTCCACTGAATATGATTCTTTTTTCACAGTAGCCATATGAAATAATTTCTCTGCTGTTATTTCTGTGATTTTTCCCTGGGCGAAGGTGTAAATATTCCTCTCAGTATGGCACCTTGTATGTGTGAACCGTGAATAAAGCTGGTGTTAAAGCACAAAGCAGCGTCCCTAAGTTTGGCTGGTCCTGCACTTTACCCTCGCTGGGGCTTTATGTACGCTTAAACGTCTGTCTTGCTCTCCTTTCCTGCTGTTGGCTTCACCTTGAGATGCCCGTCTCCAGCAGCACAGAGATTTGTCACACTGAATGCAGGGCCAAAGTGAAGGGCCAGCCAAATATAAGTCTGATGGCTTGGCCAGTGATTAGATACATAATTCCAGATTGTAAATCATTAAAAAAACAAAGATGCAACCTTTTGACACAGCCAACAGTACAAGCATTCATCTACAACTTTGGCAGCAATTATGTTGAACTATGCAAATAGTTCTGCGTGTACTGGAAATAGTGCATGCATTTTCCCCAAAACAAATATGTCATAGTTATTTGATATATCACAGTGTTGCTTTCCATGTCAGTGGTTGCCCTATATTCCAGTATATTCAAAATCAGTGTTGGTCATGTTGCTTTAAATATAAATTAGTTATAGTTAGGTACTTCTTCACAAACAGTAACTGAGTTAGTAACTAAATTACATCAATATTAACAATATTAAGACCATATGTTGTACATTTGTAGAATGCACAGCTATATTTGTTAAACATTTGTCAATAATATATCAACATACCAAACATAATCGGCTCAGAAATTTGAGCACATTGTGATACAGCAGTCATCCAAACAAGCTGCATGTTTTACTTTGTGTCTGATTTTGAGGGATTTGTTCATTTTAATCAGGGTCTGCTTTAGTTTACTGCTTAACAAAACTTGCCAGAAGAGATTTTTAAAAATCAAATATCAAATATGCCTGAAACTTGAATAAAACAAGTCTCCAATATACAGTATATAAGCAATATTTTATAAAGGTATGTCTGTGGAATCACACACAATCTAAACATACTTCTATTTGCAGAGCACTTAATTCTCTTTATTTAATTTGCCAAAAGGATTTCCCTCACATTGAAATGCATTGGCCTGTGATGCATTGCAGACTGTCTCTATGGCAATGTACAGTACATCTGTCTATAGCAAAGTGAAGTGATATTCAAGGCTTAAAAACAATTGTGAAATTACAATGAGATCCTTTGTATTTCCAAAAGGGATGCTTTACAGTTATGTTACATAGGCACTGTTTTGGGTTCAACAAAATAAAATAATAATAATAAGAATAAGTGCCCCGAAAAAAAAAATTCTTGTTCTTTTTAGTATGAAGAATATATTAAAAGCCTGGGTAGCATGACCGCCTCACAGCAAGAAGGTCACTGGTTTGAACCCCGGCTGGGTCAGTTGGCATTTCTGTGTGGAGTTTGTATGTTCTTCCTGTGTTTGCATGAGTTCCTCCAGGTGTTCCAGTTTTTCTCCACAGTCTAAAGACATGTGTTATAGGTGAATTGAATAAGCTAAATTGGCCGTAATGTGTGTGCGGATGTAAGAGTGTATGGGTGTATCCCAGTGTTGGGTTGCAGCTGGAAGGGCATCGGCTGTGGCAACCCCTGATTACTAAATTAAAATAATAAAAGCATATATGTGTGTGTGTATATATATATATATATATATATATATATATATTAACATAAATAACTGTGTTCGCTCTAAATAGTCAACGTGTTTCTGTAAGCACCACCTAATGTCAGAATGAGGACTCCTAGATAACTAACTAACTAATTAAAAGATCAATAGAAAAAAAAGTTTATTTTATGTAAAGATGGTTCATGAAACCATTAAGGCCAATAAATAATTTATTTTTATTTTTTAATTAGGTGTAGATTCACTTTTAATAGTTTTTATATTAGCTGCCAATATTATACTATACAATTGCTTAACCATTTACATACTATTAAATTTAAATCAATCAAGAATAAACATATGTAAACACCGGGGCAAACAGATGTATACAGGCAAATCCAGATTCGTAGTCAATATAACAGGCGAGGGGTCAGAAGGCAGGCAGCAGACAGGGATAAACAATAAAACAAACAAAGCAAAGCTAGGTTCAAAACCGGCAAGACAAGGCAAGTAAATCGCATTGTAATGTCACAGAAACAGATAACAAGACTTTGTACCTTGCTTTTCATATTTTTCATATTTTTTTGTGGGCTGCATGCTCAGATTGGTATGCCTATTGAAGTTTCTTAATAAATGGCTGTTTAAATTAGTTTTGCATCAAAAAACTTTTTGATATCGATAGGTGTCGGCAACTTTTGCGAAGCATCAAATCACCGGCATATTATCTGTCAAAACGTTTGCATGAATGCATAAATTAATATTCCTTTGCTTAAAAAATAAGATTATTGGCCATGTACATTATCATACAGAAATTATACTAAAGCTGAGTCGGTACCTTAAAATAGTGTGCATTTCTATATAAAAAGTCCATTTTAAATATTGTTGTCTTTGAACCCCTTGGGAAAAGAACACCCTCATGACAGTTTTTGACAATTTTCTTATATATATATTTATATTTATTTATATTTATTTACTATTTTCCCTAGTATTTGTAATTTGTTACTACAATAAGAAAATATCAGCATTCGGTACATAATTTCAGTTTCTTCTTTGCTTTAAATGACTGATCTAATCCTGTTTATATGAAGTAAGCCTGCTCCTGAGCAGGTTTCAGCTACCAGAATTGTTGCTATGACAACAACTCTCAGATGAGTTTTGAGGAATGAAATGATCCTGGATCATGTTAAATCGTCAATAACCAAATTCAGCTAATTGAGTAATTGACGTACAAAGAAAGGACCCCTGGTGTGTGTGTGTGTGTGTGTGTGTGTGTGTGTGTGTGTCTGAGCTGCTTTTAAAGTCCATGTAATCAGTTCTGAACAGGTTCAACTGTGTGTGTTAGCAATCAGTGAACCAAACCGGAACAGGTGTGACTGTGTGCTGCATGACTGGATCTTGTAGTCCATATATTGGCGGATTTGTAGTTCTATGTGATCTGTAAGTTTGCCAGCGATCTGTAAGGATTAGATTGCTGTTGATTGTGACAATCACAAACTCTGTGAATATTTAGTTTTTCCATCATCAGTGTGAAGTTCTTCATCAATGTTTAATCAGTGGTAACACTCGTTTCTGGCTTAAGTGAAGTTAATATTTTCTAAATCTTAAAGTACCTGCATGAGTGTCAAACGTTTTTAGCAAGATATTATTCATAAATGTTAAAGCATCAGACTCTTATTATTTGTGGGGTTTGGGGTGTGTGTGTATGTGTTGGTGTTTTCATGTGTGGGCCATTAGTGGTGTTTTTGGTGTAAAAAAATGGTTTTATAGCTGGCTGGATCAAAATTGACCCAAAAGACAATTGTTGTACCCTAAATGTGTACAGCCTTCTTGAAAATATGAAAATCATTATTATAATTTTTTTTTTTCTAATTTTAGGGTCATTTTAGGAAAAATCGCCAAATTTCAAGATAAAAATATATTGTCTAGGGAGTTTCTTCTAATAAATTGGTGCCCGGGTCATTTTTGACATGTATTTTTTTTAAATATGTATTATTTTAATTGCCTATACTGTTGTCTTAAATCTATATAAAGCATTTTTTTTAAAGAAAATAAAATTCTTATTGACCCCAAACATTTGAACAGTATACATAAACAGTTCTCTGTTCTGTGCAGCCCTTTGCTCTGTCTAAAGTATTTCCGTTTAAAAGGCCATTCAAGCTACTTGTTCTAAACTTGTTCTGACATCCTACAAGACGTTGAGCCTCTGGTTCCGCAGCAGCCCTGTAGAGCAACCCGAATGCACCTGGGGGGAAAGTACCACATCCAAGCTAAAAGAAGTGACATCCATTGCCACTGCATCACTGCTCTCAGCTAATTACATGGAGCAAAAGAAGTAGGAGGACAGGACTGTTTGAATAACAGTTGGTAGTGATGGTCCCCGTGCCTTGCCTGTCAAGATAACAGTTTACTTTGTTTGACAATATGCGCTTTACTCAGCTGGCTTTATTTCTTTGTGCACCTCCAAGTGCAACTCGGTGGTTCCTGTTATCACCCAAATCTGCTGTCTGAAGAAGAGCGACACACAGCGCCCCATGAAGCCCACTCTCAGCTCCACTTTGATTATGCTGTAGCCACAAAGCTGTAACATTGATGCAATAGAGTGAAACACGCTGTGGATGTTTATTTGGTTTAGATCTGACAGCAGCGCAAGGCCATCGGTTTCATCTGTCAAGCAATGATTGTTATTTCCAACAACAGCTGCTTATATGGATATGGGAATTTTCCATCACCTTTTTTCATTACGTTTTCCACCTTCTTCCACCGTCCCATGAAGCTCTGTGTGAACTATTTTTATTCTGTTAACTTTTGTGTTTCACTAAACTGCAGAGACAGGCCTTTTGATGATTTAGCATTTTATAAATGGATACCAAACCGATAATACCCTGGCTTTTCTTAAATTGGTGTATATTTTATCCGCAACATTGTTGTTTTATTAAAATTACAAAACACAAAAATGTTCTAAGTATTTATCTTTAATGGCCATAATGGTAAAATTTACTACATGTATTTTACTACTTTTCAATTGTACTTTTGAATGCGCGTGGTTGACTAGCAACTTTCTGCAACAAAGTCACGACTTTCTGATAGCAAAACCATAACTTTAAAGAGCCCCTATTTGCATTATAAAAGGTCATATTTTGGTTTTGGGGGTCTCCAACAACAGGCTGATGTTCATGCAAGGTCAAAAAACACTTTCATTGTCTCATAACATGCATTTATTTTTACCTCATCATCCCAATGACTTCCACATGATTCGTTCAGCGATTCATTTGTTCCCAAACCCCTCCTTAGTGTGATGCTAATATGCTGTGATTGGTCTGATGACCCAGTCTGTTGTGATTGGTTGACTGGGTTCAGCGCAAGACTGAGTGAAATGCCCACCACGGCTATGAAGTAGCTAAGAGTATGTGAGAGCCCAATGCAGGAATGCAATAAAGCATTGCAGTTAAACACCAGCATATTACTCTATTCTTAACCCTAACCCCAAGTGATAACAATGATACTCATTCAGTATTAATCCACACAATGGCAACAGTTGAACTATTTTGAAAATTGACAGCACCACGCGTGTGTAGGAACAGCTGATGGTGGCCATAGCAAAGACAAACGGCAGAGGATCGCAAGCTCACAAACGCATTTAAATCAGTAAAGGAAGAAGTAAACGTCGCATTTTCAACATGGTTTTGGAAGCAATATGTAAATAGCCCATGAAGAATTAAAGGTGCTTTATGTTAGTTTTTGACTCTTCTAAAGTATAAAAATCCCATAATATGTTTGCAGATATTTAAGAAACATGCTAAGTGAACATACTTGTTTATCTGAAAAACAATGCATAAGTCAAATATTCCGCTTTGAAATTTTTTTTCTGTGCCAGAATGCTGTCTTTGTTATGGGGCTTTTAACCCAGCCAATGCCAGTTTAGCCAATTATATTTCAGCACCTACGCATTTTATTCAGTCAGAAAGGCTCTGATAGCATGCATCTGTGACCAAAATGCGACCTCCGGTGGACAGTAGCCGATTCAGTTCCGATTCAGTAAATGAGATTATTAGTTAGCAAATGACATAAATATTACGAACGCAAACAAACTCTGAAATGAGACGTAGATTTAGTTCCACATAAGGTTATTAATTAGCAAGTCATTTTAATATTACGAACGCAAAAATGACCAGATTACATTGTAACCCTGTGTCCTAACAACACGCTTCGTGACGAGATATGCAGTGATGAGCAATTTGGCTGTTTACACCAGACAAAACACGGCAGAAAATTAAAAACAACCATTCAGAAGCACAGAATGTGCACTCACTTATGAAATGGTAAGGTTTATAATCTATTTAATACATTATAAATTTAACAGATTTACTTTAACAAGTTTTAACATACATTTACTTTAACAATATTAAATGTACATGCTGAATCACTTTCTAAAGTTCAATTTCAAACAGTTTATTATATTTTCAAGATTATTTATTTATTTATTTATTTTCAAGTTTATTTCGCTTTCAGTATATGACCATAAATGTCATGTAAAATGGCATTCAAACTCACATTGTTAGCATTTAACACTGAATAAAACACATGAGGTTTACCTGAGGTGATCACGTCATCAAGTTTTCTGTAGTTCAGCTGTGAGAAATAGACGCCGTTTCTAATATATCAATTCGAGGTGTTGGTTAGGACAACATTTTTAATATGAAAAATATTCCCTCTGTTGCATGCCGTTGCTCTTATTTAGAACACGGTTTAAATCACTTGCTCCTGTCCTCAATCTGGCAACCTGCGCTTCTCTTTGTTTTCATCCAGGAGTGCAATACCTAGTTCAACCACTGGGTGTTAAACTTATATACTGCACCTTTAACTTAAGAGATACATTACAAGCATTGATCTATAATAGGTTAGTGATAACAAGCCGCACTGAGCGATTACAAATTACAGAAGAAACTTGTCCACATGAACTGTAACAGTTTCTGACAGTCCCTGTCTAAGTCTGACAAAGTCCCAAATACATAATGGTCTCTGCTGCTCCTTCCTTTAATAAAAAAGATCCGTACCCAACTTGATTCAATTATTCAACTGTGAGTCGACTATTTTGTTAAAGAATCAATAGTTTTAAGCATGGTGCACTTTCAGATATAAACCTTAGCTGGATGTTTTCATTCACTTACTGCTGTGTTACACACTGCATGGAAGGTAATTTTCAAAAACCCATAATAGGGGCTCTTTAATTTAAAGACATGATTTTGATATTCTTTAAATTGGGCTGACTTTCATTTTTGTCATGCTGTGTACAGAGAGAATAGAGAGGTGATTAAACTGTACTGATTGGCAATCGGATGGTTGGATGATATTCTGACATGTCAGAAATTTTGGTTGGCTCCGTGAAAGAATCACACAGTTGAATCAGAGCTACACATTGACTTAGTTGAACACAGTGCTTGTGCTGTCACTGTACCTGCACAAAACAATTAAATATGTATGTATTCTATATTTAAGATACACATCTGATTAGAAATAAACAAAACAAAATGTAGTGTTTTTTTAATTTATTCCTTTCTGCCTCACACTTCCTCCCATTAGGTGGCAAAAATACACCAATGCAGCAATACAAATAAATAGGTAGTTGAAAACACATTCTACTTAATTGCTCCAGTAGTGTGAGCACATGTTGAACAATGCCTGCTCTCCACCTGTGAGCCTATTCATTAACAGCAGGACTGCTGGATGAAACCTGCTGGTGAGACAGCTTTACACTTTGTCAACGATTATCTTGCAGTCTTGTAAAAAATTTATAAATACGTATACAATATAAAAACATATTTAATGGCAAATGACATTTCTGAAATAGTTTAGCCACTTCATTCTCTTCAACTGGAACTGAAGCTCTCCCAACACCCATCAACTGTTTTCCATAAGTTTATTACATAGATTTATTCATTTGAACCTTCATTATTTTACTCAAAGTAGTCACGTTAAAAAGGTTAAGCACTAGGATTTAAATTGAAATACCAATACCAGCAAATATTTGTTCAATGCATATATATATATATATATATATTTATTTATATATTTATATATTTTTTTCTTAAATAGAGAATATGTTGTATACCCAAAGTAAAGTTAAGAAATCCCCAATATCTTTGAAACTTCTCTCAAAAAAAAAAAAAAATGTCTTAGCTGTTGGGTGATAGTCTTTTCCTTAGGTTAGCATAAAAAAAAAAAACTAGTCACTTATTTGGAGTAAAAAAAAAAACATTGTGTGTGTTGAAATATGTTGGTCTACTATTGCAGAGTTGCAGATAATGGATGAATGAAATGAATGAATGAACGACTTGCAGATAATGGATGAATGAAACTTCATGATGGTATCCATAACGTCAAATCTTATTCAGACAGCATACCAATACCCTTTCCAAACATTCAGTTATCAAGGCAATAAGGAAGTCCTCAGGCTGAGCTTAAAACGCAAGGTTTCCCAATTAGGACTTCACAATATAAAGAGTTTGAAGTAGCTTCAAGGAACCATGGCTGTTCCTCAATATGCGTTCTTCAGCGGTCTTGCGTCCTTGTGTTCTCGTGGAATGTGATCATCAGCTGCCAAAGTTCAGTTCCAATACTCAAGACCGCAAGAACAGAGAATGTGTGAAACTTCCCGGATGTGTTCTTGTTATCGAGGACGCACCGATGCTGACTTGAGCACCAATCTTGCTCTAGAAGTCCCAGAAGTCAATGCGACTGGAGGTGGGAAGCACAGTATTTCATTTAGATTTATTAAAGTTCAGAAATTTCACTTATTTATCTCAGGAGTTTTCTTAAATGAAACGGTGAATATAAACATTACCATGGACATCTTAACAAAGGAATAAACACATTAAGGGTGTTTGTTTGCTGAAATTCGTATTAAAATCTGTTTTATTTATATTGTGAAACAAATATTTGTAAAGTCTTTATGCATAGTATATATTTTGAAAAGGGGAACAACAATAAATTGTATGAAGGCTTTAATGTTTAAATCATTTTCCATTTAAAACGCGTAAAGGTCACGTGACCATCAGGAAGAACGCAGCATCTCATTTCTCAGAAGACGTGTTCTCTGTTCACACAGTCTTCCGAGTTCGTTCTTCCAAGGATACCTGGCAAGACCATTCTCAAGACCATGCTCTCTTAGAATTGAGAAACAGCTTAGGTGTTCCCTCTACCTCAACTGAATCTACTTCTTCATTCACCCACTCACCTATTCCAGGTGTCTGACCAGCGCCCTCTAGTGCCCTGTAGTTCTATTTAAACAGCATTTTGATTTCCATAATTCCATGGATAACCAAAAAAAAAAAAAAAAAACTGTGACAGACATTTCATTCTGTTACACATTCATAAATTTTCCTTCAGCTTAGTCTCTATTTCAGAGGTCACCACACCATAACGAACCGTCAAACTATCCCAGCATGTTTTATGCAGCGGGACACCCATACAAACTCATTCTCACACACTCTAACAATTTAGTTTACCCAATTCAGCTATATTGCATGTCTTTTGGACTTTGGACTGCCAGAGCAACCCACGCAAACATGAGGAGAACATGCAAACTCCACACAGATATGCCAACGGATCCAGCTGGGACATGGACCAGCGACCTTCCTGCTGTGAGGCAACAGTACTAACCACTGAGCCACCATGCCCCCCTACATGGATAGATAGATAGATAGATAGATAGATAGATAGATAGATAGATAGATAGATAGATAGATAGATAGATAGATAGATAGATAGATAGATAGATAGATAGATAGATAGATAGATAGATAGATAGATAGATAGATAGATAGATAGATAGATAGATAGATAAGCCAATACTGGCTCACAGACCTTCTATCTGAGTGACTGAAAGTGGAAAAAACTATGTCTTATGTCTACTGGCCCCCCTTTGAGAACCACTGCTGCAGGTAACTAAATTTAAATACTGTTCAACCTATACACATCTCCTTAACGTTTCACATTTTTACTTTAATTACTAATAATGGGATGTAGTAACAGTAAAAAATAATGTGATTTTTCAGTGTGAGTTAGTACCTTGCTGAAATTGCATGGAAATCGCACAATGTATGCCTGCACTGTTAAATATTATATGATCAATTAGTCATGACTGCGAATGTTTTTAGTTCGCTGTAGCTTATTAAGCTAAGTTAATCGTGTTCTAACTTAATTTAAGTTAGTTTAACATAATATAAGTTCAATGGACTCATAGGGTTTATTTGATTCAGGTTAAAAAATTAAAGCAAGCAGGGTTTTTTTTTTTTTTTACAGTGTGGTCTTAGGAGGTGGTCTGTGATTTATACACAATTACAGGCTGTATTAAAAAAATGTGGAAAAAGTGAAACAAATACTTTCCTGATGAACTGTATAATCAATTTTTTATATGTTACAGCCCTATTCCAAAATGGATTAAATTAATTTATTTCCACAAAATTGAGGAACCCATATAAAAAACCCATAATGACAATGTGAAAAAAGCATTAAAAATTATGTTAATATTAATATTAATATATATATTAATAATATTAAAAATAAAAAAATCTGAAAAATCGCATGTACATAAGTATTCTCAGCCTTTGCTCAATACTTTTAATGAATTTAATCCATTTTGGAATAAGGCTATAACATAAACAAATGTAGAAAAAGTAAAGTGCTCTGAATATTTTCCGGATGCACTGTATTTTAGGGTAATTACTTCATAAAATCTGATGATAGACATTCAAACCTAATTAAAACATTTCAATAAAAGCGTCAAATGTAAATGCCATGGCAAAATTTTATTCAATACAGTCTGATACGAATGGTCATAATGACCACTTTCAATGTTAACGCAACACTGTGTAACATTTCAACCTTGAAACAATGTCTCTAAAATTATTTCAATGGAAGAAAAACTTTTAACTGGATGAATTCTACTGCTGCTGCTACCAGAGCGACCTTCTAACCCTAAAACCACACGTGCAACTTTGCATGTTCCGAGTTAAAATACAAACCATTCAATTTTTTTTCATGACAAATAAACAGCACAAAGATAAATGTACCGTTCTATGGATAATATGCAGTGCAACCTTTCATTTAAATCAGTTTGTTTCAGTTCCTTTTAATAGATGTTCCCCAAAATGGAAGTGCAACATGTAATTTGGCATGCAGTAGTCATGTGAGGAAAACGGTGGATAAACATAACTAGAGAATCAAGGTTTCTTTTTAGATTTAATTGGGATCCTGTAGCCTCGGGTCTGTAGACGAGAGTTGAGTGGCGTTTACCTGTTAACTGTCCTTGCATCAGATGAAACTGAGTGTTATGAGCTTGTCAGTGGAAAATCAATTTCTCCAAGAATGATGAGAAGAGCTTCAACCGTTTCTTCAGAGCTGGAAAAGCAAGTAGCAGATACATCAAGATGAGGCAATATGGGGAAAAAAAGATTAATCTCAAACACGAAACTGTCACTCAAAGGGCACGATGTACCCAGCAAAACAGACCAAAGCTTAACATTTACATGAAGAGATTGTCATCTTGTGGTATTTACTCCTGAAGCAGATTGCATCTTTTGACCCCTGTTTTCAAACTGAATTAGCCCTGCTGGGTTTGATTTTAAAATGCACAGCGTGACCTTATTTTATGCAAACATATGAATATACTTTTTACACCGTAAATACATCTGACCCCAGTATGGGATGTTTTGACTGGGGCAAAATGAGATCATATTGTTCGTTCTGTTTTTAATTTGGAGGTTAAAGTTGAGTAATAGTGAACATTGTAACATTAAGCATATTTTAACATTCAAATAAAATCCCTTAAATTGGAGGTACATTTCTGATATTTTCCACCAGATGCATATGTTTAAAAGTATATGTTTAAAACCAAAAATTCTGGATGTGCTTGGCTGAAAACCGAAGCTGAAATGATCAGTGTAACGGAAGCCAGCTAGTGAAGTGATATGCAGGTTGCTCTGTTGCTCTAGTGACAGATGCTAGAGGACATGGTCTTTAACCTCCTTGTTAGAGCATAGAGTCCCATGCAAAGAGTTGCCGGTTCGATCCCAGCTAAGACTGGGTTGGGTGAAGTAGGACTGGTGGGTCACATTTATATAACTTATTATTATATCAATCATAATAATGTAATTTTTTTAAACCTTTATAACTCAATAAATTTGATTATTGATGCCAAAAAACACAAGTCACTAAAATAACCATATTTGTGACCATGGACAACAAAACCAGCATATTTTTGGCAATAGCTAAAAATACATGGTATTGGTCATAATTATTGATTTATAATATATGCCCAAAATCATTAAAATAATAAGTAAAGAAGATCATGTTTGATAAATATATTTTTGTTAATTTTAAATTTTTAATTTTAAAATAGAGTATATCAAAACCTACATTTTTGAATAGTAATATGTTTAGACAACTTGAATGACAATTTTTTCAATATTTCGAATTTTTTTTAACCTTCAGATTACAAGGTGCCATTTAGTGCATTGGTTCAATATGTTAAATTGTTAAATTGATATCTGCAAAACAGGTATGTGGCTATACCTGATGAGTTCAAACTTTCAGAAATGGTTTTATAAGATCATTTATTACCTCTGAATATATTCCTGGAATCAAGTCCAAATTGACCATTTGAATATTAGTTGAACATTATTTAAACATTACTCAGTGCCTGCTCTCTCTTTCTCACTCCCTCAAAACAGTGAGTGAAACACAAAGGGCCCTATCATACACCTTTTGCGCCACGCTGTTTAAATAGCAAATGCATTTGCGCTCATATGTGCGCCCATAGGCGTTCTGGTCTAAAAAAGGAGGTGTGTTGAGGTGCATTGTTGGCGCGTTGCTATTTTGAGGAACTCAAATAGACTGTTCAATAGACCAGATCAAAGCTGGTCTATAGTATAGAGCGCGCTAGTTGTGTGCCTCGCTTACACATTGCTTAATACACACAGGGTGTTCAGCAATATGCAAATATCTTTACAAATGAAAAAGAATAAAAATATTAAGGACGTATATATATATATATATATATATATATATATATATATATATATATATATATATATATATATATATATATATATAGGATATAATAAGGATATATATAGGATATAATAAGGATATAATAAGGATATATATAGGATATAAATATAAAGGATTAAAATATTACAAAAAAATATTATTTTCTAGCCTACATAAATATAAAAAACATACTTTCATGCCTTCTTCATCTCGGGGGGCTTTTTCAGATTATTTATAACTATTTGCTTTTGTATAATGTTATTATTATTATTAGCAGTATTATTTATTATATGCATATTTATTTGTAATCCATAATCCTTTATATTTATGATCCATATATCCTGCATTTTGTGTCCTGACACAGATGTGAACCGATGGCTGGTGTAGAACTGCATTCTCCGTAAACTCCTTGATGTCTAGCATAGCAATAGTTAAGAATCTGAAGAGTCACGGTGTGGCTGGCTTTAGTTTTTTTGGCTTTATTGGTCTCCCTGCATCTCTCATTTTCAAATAAGATTCACATGCAAAGTAAATTTAAAATAAGCTTAGATCAACTTAAAAATAAAGTAACATGTTTTTGCTGATGAACTTATGATGACTCAGCTGCTTGCACATAGAATGTGACCTATAGTACATGCAAATGTTGAGGGTGTGATAATTCATAGTCCTATGGGAAACATAACAGTCTGTGTTTCATTCTGAAATGCATCAGTTATACAGTGGTCCCTCATTATTCGCGGGAGTTACGTTTTAAAAATAACCTGCAATAGGTGAAATCCGCTTTATTTTTTTTACAATTATTATAAATGTTTTAAGGCTGTAAAACCCCTCACTACACACTTTATACACTTTTCTCAGATAGGCATTAACATTTTCACACTTTTCTCTCTTGTTTAAACACTCTCAAAGTTCAAACTTTTGTAGAAAAATAAGTCCAGTATTATGGGAAGAGTGCAAATTATCATATGCATTTGTTTATATTGCACAACATGTCTTTTTCACCAAGAAGATACATACAGATTCCAAATGTGTGTGGACTTTAGGGGTTTTACAGGGTTTTGGAGGTTTTACGAAGTAGTCACATGTTGATTGGTCAGTTTGTATGTCTCAGTAATTAGGCTTTGGACACATAGTCAAGAAAGTTACAACATAGGTGGTAAACTTTTGATCTGGGCTCTTCTTCTGCTCTGCTCTGCTCTTTTCCTGCTCTGCTCCACTCTTGCTCTGGAGTTTATCTTCTTTGGGTCTACTGCTATCTTTAAGGCCTACTATCTGTCTCTCTCTCTCTTTCCCTCTCAGGTAACTTTAATTACATTTAAGCTGGAGAAAATTTATATAATACGTTTTTATCATTTCATGTTTTATTCTTTGATACAGTTAGTTTGTAACTAATTCAGATGTAACCATAGCAAATTGCTGTCATTGTTATTTTCAAGAATTTGTGAATTACTTTTCATTAAACATCAGCACTTAATTGCTCTATATAGCAATACAATACAAACACATAATAGCAATGCTCTACCACGTTTTAGCTATCAAAACTGCCCTTATTTCCATTTTTGGTATAAGATTGCAGAAGGATGTACAGTAGAAATGTACAGTTTTTTACCATCATACAGATTCTAAAACTACAGTTCAAACTGCTGTAGTAAAAATCCCATTCTTTACAGTACACCATAAAACCAAAGATCAAAACTTGTTGTCAGGTGCAAACATTTATCGCAGTCAGCAAAAGGTTCATAAAGCTTTTTAGCTTTTGTGCGGATAATGTTGGCATACAGCGTAATGTCTTTTTTTTCTTCAGTCACTGATTCACAAAACCAATGCAGACTCCATCCTTAAGGGGGTCAACCACCTGATGTACTGCACACATGACAGTTGGAAGTAACACAGAGCATATGGACACTTTTGTATGTTATTTAAAATGAATCTATTCAGATGGCGCTCTGTGGCATGGCAGAAATATGAACAGTGTCCTAAGTCGTAGCTAGGCACCGTAGCTGCCGACTTGCAGCGTCGCTGTGCGTACCCTGATATTTACAATTCTAAAATGCATGGTGCTTAAAAAGTAATGCTAAGAGATCCTGATCTGAATGAACTCTTTGTGAATAACTGTTGTTATGGTCATAAATATATATATATATATTTACACGTTAGTAAAAGACATTAAGTCACAAATTCTGAATGCTTGTATATGCCAGGGTTCGAACTCTGGTGGAAGCAGAGTTTCATTATGCCCGTGCACGGTCCACTCAGCTACGAGAAATTGCGGCTTTGCCTTTGACCCTGTCATTCAAAGGCAGATTCGTTAGCTTTTAGAATGCTTGTGTAGTTACTGATCCTTTGAATCGCTTTAGTCACATGTTTTGAAATGTTTCTGGGCAGTGTTTTGAAATATCTGCGATTCGAGATTTCAACACTGTGTCAAAACGTCAGTTCTATCTGTCAGTTTCATGAATGATCTCTATATAGTTCATGCAATCAGTGATGATGAACAGCATGTGTATGTGTTTAATCAGGAGCTGAAAATGGTGCATTACTGCAGGTAGGGCTGGACGATAATTTAATATCAATATATATCGCGGTAGATTTTTTTTCAATAATGGTGATATGAGTTATAAACCCATGCACGGTATCTTGATCTAAATTTGCATATATATATACAGGGCTCGAAATTGCAACCATTTTGGTAGCATATGCGTCTGAAATTTAATCTATGCGACCTCATAATATATTTGGGAGCATTTGTGAGACTGCATATAATGGCTGTAGTGCGACCTGTTTTTGATTTTTTCTAAAAGCGAGTTCATAACAAGACTGAGCATTTAAAATGACACAAACTCAAACTTTTAAAGAGTGGTAGAAGTGAGACTTTACTTTCTTTTGTACGTTCTTTCTTGAGATGTATATTATTTTTCTATTTAGTTACTGATGACTGTTTTGCAGCTTATAGCATTCATTTGAAAGCTGAGTCTGAGAGTTTTATTTATTTGATAGTTTTTCACCTTTCTTGTTTTTAAAGTCTAAATACAAATAAAAAGTAAAAAAAAATTTTGTACTGTTTTTATTTAAATTTATAAAAATGTTATAAGAGCCTGGATGTTATTATAGACTTTGCAAATTCAGTTTGCAGACATTTGTGGGTACAGACATCCATTGTGTGCAGTCATGTCAGTTTTTTCCTGGCTTTTTAATATTGTCGATATTGGAATTATATGTATCAACTAAAATTAAGAAATATATTGAGATATAAATTTTTGCCATATTGTCCAGCCCTAACTACAGGGAATGATGGGATTTGTAGACCGGTACAACGGTGATGTGTAGAGTGCCCTCTACTGTGTTTGGTGGGGACTCTACTTGATGACCGTCGAAAACGAAAAACAAGTTTATTGTGGTTACCTCATTGTCCAAATATTTCGCTTGTTTTAAAGGGCACCTATGGTGAAAAATCAACTTTTCAAGCTGTTTGGACATACATGTGTGTAGGTATAGTGTACAGACCGTCATATTGGGGTGATATAAACACACCCAGTCCTTTTTTTTCAATTTAACAACATGGTGGACCAATTGGAACAGTTTTCAGATTGACCGCAACTTGATGTAGGAATGCGGTCCGCCCGCCCACCGAATTGATTGACAGGCGCGCATCACCATATCCACAGTTTGTTGTTTCACGCACAACATTTTTAGTGTGAGTCAAATAGATATCACCAAAGGAACACCCTTGCTCTATTTTTAGATGTAAGGCTCATTGGGCTCAAGACAAGATCAACATTCACCACATGATCGCTCTAATCGGAATTATTGTTTGTAACTTTAGGTGGGTTTGCAAACATGTGTACTTTTCATTGCGTTTATCTTAAACAGAAGCTCACTGAGATCTTAACTAGGTGCAGCTATAAAGTGTGCGCGCGTTGCCTCACGTGCGCGTTCCTCCATTGAAAATAAAATAACGAACTTGCCTGCAGGTCGAACACCAGAAGTGGTGCTCGGCGACGCACAGCTCCATGCATTTTAGAATTCTAAACATAGGTTTCTATCAGGATACACACAACGGCGCTTCAAGTCGGCGGCTGTCCGCGGCACCCAGCCACCTCTCAGGACACTTCATATTTCTGCCGTGCTACAGAGTGCTGCATAGTTTCATTTTAAATAACATGTAAATGTACGTGTCTGGTGTGCTGTGTCGCGGCTCTGAGTGCCTCAGTAAAACTTAATTCAGTGTGTATGGTTATTAGTCTCGGTGTACAAGCTCGGACCTTTAAACTAACACACAGTTGGCTGTAAAACTACACAAAGACACTATACAATACAAATAATTTTGTACTGTGTCCGAGTCGCACATGTACGGCTGAATGCTGGTCCTCTCACTCATGTTGCTTCTCTCTGTCTGCCTGTCTGTTGCCAAACACAAAGCGGGGGAGCTTTTGGCTCCGCCCCCATGTTACATTGGGCAGGAAGTTGAAACTAATTTTATGTTAAGCAACACACCCCTAAAGCAGCGACCTGTGTACACTTCCCCAAAATGACACTTTAACACATTATAATAAAAAAATCTGAATCGTGATTTGAACTGAACTTAAACTGGCACAAGAACCATAATATTAATATTAAATCTTAAAAAAAAGGGTAAACTATGTCCCCTTTAAGGTAAAACTTTTTTATAGTTTTTAAAAGTTCTTAAACTTTAAAAGTACTTTAAAAGTTTGTTTTCTTTTCCAAATTTCTGAAAACAAGACAATATTTTTTGCTTGTCTAGAAAATGTTTCCTGATTCATAGAATTTTAATTTTAATTTTTTTTCCAATATATTTTTTTCTTTTTTTCTAGAAATAAAACTGAAACGAGACAATATATTGAAGTAAGAAAAGCACTTTTCTTGCAGTACTGATGTGGTGAATGGGCTTACATTGAGCAGACATTGAAACTGTGATGGGCAAGAGCTTCTCAACCATGAATGGGGAAGCATTACTCTGACCTGGGGGACACAATGTGTTGCTGGAGCTTGACACGCAGCTTATTGGCAATCTGTTAACACAGCCTCTTGAGTACAGGAGTGCATGGATGAGGCTGGGGACATGAGAGTAAAAATTGGGGGCAGAGCTTTAAGATGGAAGAAGACAGTGAGAGAGAAGACTCATGACACTAAATATACTTATGATGACTGCCAGCCAACAGAGGTTAAGAGGAAACAGAAATGAGGCAACATCGCTCTCATTGTTCTGTGAGAGAACGGAGATGACTGCGAGGGAATGGAAAAAAAACAGAACCAAGGAGAAATTATTGCTTTATTTGCAAAGCTCAAATCTCAGCAGAATGCATAATTAAAACGATGCCAAATGCTAGTGTGTAATTATTCAAGCTGGACTGAGGAAAAAAATAAAAATAAAAACACATGCGGGGTATATGCTGCTCTGATTAGAGTAATTAATTGTGAATTAATTTAGTTTTTAATTGGAGAGGAGAAGCATGCTGTATCAAGAGGTTCCTTGCTTTTAAATAGGGTTTTAATTAATTTTTCACCTAGAATTTATTAGAATTTTTTTTCATATTTTCTAAGATAGTACATGTTTTATGAATCAATGTGTTTAAAAAAATCTCAAATGCATCATAATTCATAATCATCATTTTGTAAATTTTCAGCCTAAACAAACACATCACAGTATTCCACCCTCTCTTCCATAATCAAATCAAAGTGCCTTTGTAGAAATCATTTTACCCACTGCTGTCATTTCATCCATCATTCTGATAATTATGCATTAGCGTGAAGTGCTTAATTACTCCATAGTGAGTTATGCACTGGTCAAAATCAACACAAAACGTGAGCTTAATGTTGATAAATGTTGCATTAAGAAATTTTGCAATCCAAAAAACTTTGTTTTGAAGGGATAGTTCCCTAAAATCTTAAAAAGTCCTTCTTTTTGTCAGTTACTGAGTGCATTTACATGTTATTTTCCAAACTATGCTGGATAATCCAACAATGCCCTAGGTAAAGTTAAACCAATTTTGACCCCTTCTCAGAAAGGTCATAAATTGACTCAACTTAAAATTTTAAGGCAACCTGCTTCAAGACATTTTTGAGTTTAAATTGAGTCAATAGCAGTACTTGGGTTGAAGGATACCAACACTGAGATTTAAAAAAAAAAAAAACATGCTCGTCATCTGATGGTCAACTATCGCTGTGGCCGCTGTCTGGGTTGTTTGTACTGTTATCGTGTTAATGGATGACATGTTAAGGGTGTTTGTATGTTTTTATGTTCTGCAGAGCAGGAACCTGCTAAAAAACAGCATTCATGCTGAGTCAGGCCCGATCTTTTAATATTTTACTGTTTAAAAATTATGAATGAAGGAAGGAAGGAAGGAAGTCCCCTTGTTTGTGTGGGTTTCCTCCAGGTGCTCCGGTTTCCCCCACAGTCCAAAGACATGCGCTATAGGGCTCAAGTGACTCACAATTTTTTTTTCTCTCATGTGGCACAGATCGGATATGGCCCATGTACATGTAAGCAGGAAAAAATCACATGGATTCCGATTTACTCAAATTAGATTTAGGCCATGTTCATAGGCTATGTGGAAATTTATCCGATATGATTTGGATCTGTGCCATTTCACCTGTGAATGTGAGTCATGCGTCATTAAAAACCATCGCGAATGACGTCAGATCTGATGCTTTCATTTTAGAATAGACTTTAGCAGAGTCCCAAACCTTAAATCTCATACACAAGGACTAAAAAAGCTTTTATATTGTCGTGTAGCCCAAGTATTTAAGCATGTTAACGAGAGAGAGAGAGAGAGAGAGAGAGAGAGAGAGAGAGAGGGAGAGAGAGAGAGAGAGAGAGAGAGAGAGAGAGAGTAACATCCGCCATGAATCCAGTATAAGCTAAAATATAACTGGCATACGTCACGTGCATAAATCATGCCATGGACATTACATTAGGATACCAACTGGTTTAGAAATGGCTAGAGTAAAAGAAGATGGCCAAATTATAATTTTCTGTCATAAACTATAATAAAACAACTTGTCAAAAATAATAAAAAAAACAACAACAACAACCCTGTGAACAGGAGAAAAGGGCGCTCTTTTATTATCAGCTGTCAGTCAGCGCCAGCTTTTTTTTTTCTGCTCTTTGCGCCTTTTGCCTTGTACTGTGAAAATACAGACAGTCAGATATGAGTCACATTTAAAAGATGATTTGAGCAGGTCAGCAAAAAAACTAAATAAAACAGAGACAGTGACAAAATCGGAATTGACCATCATGATCTGCAGTGTAAATGGAGCAAAGTGGTGTAAATGGTGTAAAGTGAATTGAATAAACTGAATTGGCCACCGTGTATGCGTGTGAATGAGAGTGTATGGGTGTTTTCTAGTTCTGGGTTGCAGCTGGAAGGGCATGTGCTGTGTAAAACATATGCCGAATAAGTTGGTGGTACATTCCGCTGTGATGACCCCTGATGAATAAAGGGACTAAGCCGAAGGAAAATGAATGAATGAATGAATGAATGAAATAAAGTTGAGTCAACTCAAAAATGTCCTTGTTACGCCCTGTGTGGCTCGGAGGATGAAAAGTGCTAAACATAATTATGACAACCTAATATTTTTTTAAATTCCCCTGAGACATTAGCTGCAATGGATCGACACAGACAACGGATGTGGCAAAATGTGGTTCGCTTTATTTACAATAAAGATAAGAAAGAAAAAAAGAATATTTAATCACCCAAAGTATATTTACTAATGTGTAAAATAAATGCAAAATAAGCAAATAAATCAATTGAAATAAACCTAAGAGAGGCAAGGAAAACAAGCGGTGCCAAATCAAAGAAAATAACAAATTAAACACCCGCTAACTAAACCCTCCAAACCTCTAAATAAAGAGAAATCTGAAAATAGAAGAAAAGAAAACATCTTTGGCGTCTCACACCCCACACTAAACTGCACTCGCATTTACAAAGGGTAGCACCCGGTTCTAACCTAACGGATTAACTGAGAATCAACTAGGTGTTTGTAAAGTGTAAGTCATGTTACGTACTTCACTTCATTTCCCTTTTTAGTAGATTTTAACAGATTTAGCTTGAACTGTGTGAATAGATAAAAAACCCTAAAAAGCGAACCAGTGAACAGAACAGGCACACAAATGTCACACAGAAAGACAGAGCAGTGACAAGAGACAAGGATCCCCCAGTCTGGTCCGAGTCGTCACCACTGTTGCCAGCTATTTTCAATAAAAAGGTGATAAGCTCTGCCCGAAAGTCACTAGATTATGTCATACGTCAATTTACATATTACTGACATCATCACGTTCTACCGTTTCTGTTTGTTTAAGAGACTATGGTTAATAAAGGGGTATTTATTTTTGCACAACGCTTTATGTAAGCATGTCAATTTAACTCAATTTATTACTGTTTGAATAAAGTATATTAGTAGAGATGTGTAGTGAATTTGCGGTAATCTCTTAGACGTAATAAATGCAACACCTAGATCTTAGAAGAACAGCAGACAGCAAATAAAAACTGAAAGGGGAGGAGGGAACAACAGAGCAACACCCCCAGGCATGGAACAGTCCTGAAGCTGGTTACCTTAACATTTTAAGTTAAATGAACTTTTTTTTACAGCAAAGATTTTTGCCCCTTACACATTTTTTTTTTGCCAGTATGTAAATACCATACAATGGCCTGCTTTATTATTGTTTATTGTAATGTGTTTAATTAAAATATGTGCTAAGATCATCATTTCTGTGGATTTAAAGGGTCATGAAACCCTAAAACACATTTTTAAGATGCTGATATATCCTTAGAGCAAATATGTTATTCAACCAATGTAACGAGACATGGGGTAAATGTATAAATTTGGAGTAATGAATGGCCACCAGTACAATGATGTCATCATTTTTTTAAAAGCTTTTCTGTGCATTTATTCATAAGTAAGGGTTAGTTTGATCTAATCGCCATGCAGTATTATAAACGAAATCTAACTTATCTAGCTAGCCGGCAGCTAGCTCTCTGCAACTCTCATATGGTCACCCACTGCAGCTAAGCAGGGCTGCGCCAGGTTAGTACCTGGATGGGAGACCACATGGGACAGCTTGGTTGCTGCTGAAGTGGTGTTAGTGAGACCATCAGGGGGTGCTCAAACTGTGGTCTGTGTGGGTCCTAATGCCTCAGTATAGTAAAGGGGACTCTGTACTGCTCAGTGAGTGCGCGTCTTTCGGATGAGAGGTTAAACTGAGGTCTCGACTCTCTGTGGTCGTTAAATATCCCAGGATGTCCTTTGAAAAAGAGTAGGGGTTTAACTCTGGCATCCTGGCCAAATTTGCCCACTGGCCTCTGTCCATCACGGCCTCCTAACCATCCCCGTATCATAATTGGCTTCCTTACTCTGTCTCCTCTCCACCAATCAGCTGGTGTGTAGTGTACGGTCTGACGCAAAATGGCTGCCATCGTGTCATCCAGGTGGATGCTGCACACTGGTGGTGAATAAGGAAATTTCCCCCTAATTTGTAAAGCACTTTGAGTGTCTTTGAGAAGAGCAAACAAGTCCTGTAAATGTGGTTTACTTTCTTCAATTGTGGATTATTGGTTTGCACGTGAACATGATAATAGGATATAAGATGATTTTTTGGGAATTATCAGCATATTGTTGTGCGTGGAAATATGCTTAGTATAAAATGTTTTGGATACTTTGGGTTCTGTAAAAGAATGACAGTTCTATGCGACATGTGGTAAAGTCCTTTCAGTTTTCTTTGTTCTGTAAGAATCGCCATGAATCACATATTGGATATGCAAATTATGAAAAGCAGAATACAAAAACTGTCTATTTTGTAAATGCACAAACAACAGCAGAGCAGTAATTTGCAAGTCCAACACGTTAAATAAACACTGGGCCGAATAAATTGACAGATCAATTCACGCCAAAATACTGTGGAGTTTGATTGGACACATGGGCTTTTTCATCAATAAAAAAAGTGAAGCATGTCCTCCTTTAGAAAGCTGATCTGCCTATTCATTTTGCTATCATAATAATACACAATTATATAGTTAGCTGCATTTTATTACTTACAATGCAGCTGTCTGCCAACGTGCCAGAAAGGGCGCACCGCTCGAGAAGCGGCCATGTAGTTTATTGGTGTAGGTTTTTGTCTTCCAGCCATTTTCATTCACCTCATGTTCCTTTTGACATTTGCAGATGCAGAGAGGTTGATTGAGTGTGACGGCTGGCATACCTCCCGTCTTCTGATACAGTCCAATTTGGGATGCACCAATCAATTACGCTGTGTTGTGGGAATACAGAAAAAAAATGTTTGGTTCGCTTCTAAGCTAATTTATCTGACATACAAAACTTGAAATGCTATTCCAAACCCCATATCCTGGAATCCAATCTGACAGTAAGAATATCAGATGCAGTTTTGTGTTATTGAATGCTGCTAGATGCCAGTTTGAAACACACACACACACACACACACACACACATTGGTATTGGTGGTTTAAAGGGACTCTCCGTAGTCACAATATATTTATACAATTAAAAATATGCGCTAATTATGGTGGTTTGAGAAAGCCAACATACTGTTATACTACATAAACTTACTATTCTTCTTCTTTTTCTGAGACTAATTTCTATATGCATCTCCTCCTAGACCGTTCAAACTAAACCAAACTTACTCCAGACCTCCAAACTTGTCTGCCTTGGGTTTGTATATCTTTTCCAACTTATCAGACTTACAGTTTTCCGAAAACTGACCCGGGAAATTCGGGAAAGTCCCATTGACTTAACATTGGACCAAACTTTATGACCTCATAACTTTGACTCTCATACAGACTTAAGGTTGGGCTCATTTAACTTAGACTAACCAGGAGTCAATCACTGATGACTTTTAAACTTACTAGCCACGTCTTAGCAACCACTTACGGCACCCTAGCAACTGTACCATAGACTTCCATTGTAAAAAAACTGCCATTGACTTTACATTGGACGTATAGAAACATTACATTGTTAGTATAGAAACATACTAATCATACTAGCAACATGCTAAATTATACTAAATTCATGCTAACAACGTGCTAGTTTATGCTAGAAAAATGCTAATTTATGTTAACAACTGCCTAGCAACCACTCAGAACACCTTAGCAACCGCATAGCAATACCTTAGCAACCACCTAGCAACACCTTAGCAACCGCCTAGCAACCACTCAGAACACCCTAGTAACACCTTAGCAACCACCTGGCAACATCTTAGCAACCCCTCAGATCACCCCAGCAACACCTTAGTAACTGCCTTACAACGCCTTAGCAATGACCTAGAACACCTTAGCAATTACATAGCAACGCCTTAGCAACCGCTTAGCAACCACTCAGAACACCCTAGCAACCACCTACCAACACCTTAGCAACCACCTTAGTAACCTTTCAAAACACCCCAGCAACCACCTAGCAAAAACTTAGTAACTACCCAGAAACACCTTAGCAACCACCTAGCAACGCCTTTGCAATGACCTAGAATACCTTAGCAACCACCTAGCAACACCTTAGCAACCATTCAGAAAACCTTAGCAACAACCTAGCAACACCTTAGTAACGACCTAGAACACTCTAGAAACCACACAGAACACTCTAGCAACCGCCGAGCAACACCTTAGCAATCACCTAGAACACCCTAGCAACCGCTTAGCAACCAATCAGAACACCTTAGCAACCACCTAGAACACCCTAGCAACTGCCTAGCAATGCCTTATTAACCACTCAGAGCACCAGAGCAACACCCAAGCAAGAAACATGCCAATGTATACTAGAAACATTCAAACCTATCTGTAGTTATCTATCTATGCCAACTGTTTCAAACCTCTTAAACTACTTCAATTATTTAAACTTCAAAACTACTTTAAACTTTCAGACTCGGCTTTCTCAAACTACCATAAAGTTTGTCTATGAACTTTACTTTTCTAGTTATATGGTATTATACTACCCCTTCTCTCAACCCTCACTAGAAACTGTGGCAAAATTTGATTTTGAAAAGTAAAGGTATGATTATTAGGCAAAACCACAAACTACCATAATACAGTACAACGAGGTTGTACCTATGTCATTATACAAAAAAACTGTCCTTGTAAACCACCAAAACCCGTAGAGACACACAGTAGACAACGGAAATAAATGATTTAACCCATGCTCTGTATTATGTATGTCCCCATTTACCTACAAAGCCGTCAAATGGTTAATCAACTCATCACACGACCCACTTTCCAATAATTCCCCAGAAAAAAAGAGAAGTTATAAGATAAATATAGAGGATCATTTTTCTTGTAGCAAACAAGAGGGAAGCTTATTTCCATTCCAAATGGGGATGGAGCTTGAAGCAGGAGGTATTTTGTCACTGTCATAACCAGAAGGAGAATTAATTGTCATCATGGCTCCCCGCAAGCCACCTTGTGGGGTAGAAATGACATTTTTATAACCTCGAGCCCATCAAAAAGCAGCCCGTGGAGCACAACTCGCTTCCCTCGCTGCTTTCAGATACAGACGGATTTGGAGTCAAACCTTTACACTAATTATGTCAGCCCTGCAATTTGAACCGTATACACAATGTGTCAATAAACCAGGCGTCTTGGGTGTGCGAAGAGTTCAGAGATTTAAGTGTGCAGATCGTCATTTGAGGGCTCATTTCAGACAAAGCAGTCATTAGAATAATTGAACAATTTGGTCAATGTTTGACTTGTGCCTTCCCACAAATGGCATGTGCTCTTGTTTGTATATATCAAGGTTATTATGGTTTTGCTTTTAATTTAATTAGTTTTTATTTTGATGCTATTTTTACATTTGCTGTAAATTTCCGTATAGTTGTAGTTTGTTTTATTAATGTGGTTATGTAATATTTCGTGAACACATTTATATTTAGTTTTTCTATTTTATATAAATACAGTTGAAGTCAGAATTATTATCCCTCCTGAATTATTAGACCCCTTGTTTATTTTTTCCCCCAATTTCTGTTTAACGGAGAGCAGATTTTATAAAAAAACAGCACTGGTGGGAGGCGTGCGTTGCCTTAGCCTCCCACCAGTACTGATATACAGCCATATCGCACTGCTACTCGTGTGATATCACTCATACATATATATACATATATATATATATATATATATATATATATATATATATATATATATATACTGTATATATATATATATATATATATATATATATATATATATATATATATATATATATATATATATATATATATATATATATATATATGAAGAGTTCAGATCACAAAAATCTGTGTCGTCTGAAATTTCCATTGAAAATGAAGATTTTTCTCAGCCTCCTTTGTTTATGTTGAAATATTTCACTTTAAAGACCCGGAAAATGACTTATTCTTTGCCATAAAAGTTATGTTACTGAACATACACACATAAGCCTGATAAAACTGCTACTTTAGAGGAAAATTTCAGACGCTTTTAGAGGTTTTTGCATAAACTCTTCATATTTATATATATATATACAGTGCATCCGGAAAGTATTCATAGCGCTTCACTTTTTCCACATTTCTTTATGTTACACCCTTGTTCCAAAATGGATTGAATTAATTTATTTTCTCAAAATTCTACACACAATACCTGATAATGACAATGTGAAAAAAGATTTTTTTTTAAATTGTTGCAAATTTATTAAAAATAAATAAATAAATAAATAAAGGCCTTGTTGACCCTCGCTTTGTTTTGTTTGTTTACGTTGCTTGCTGCCTGCCCATACTGACCATTCACCTTCTTATTGACCATGACTCTGGATTGCCTGTATACATCTGTTTGCTCCTGAGTTGACTATTGCTTGCCTGACCATTCTCTGCAAAATAAACCCTGCATTTGAATGTACACCCCCTTATCAGCGTCCCCTTCACATAACATGTACAAACCTTTTGGTAATATAAATAAATAAATAAATAATTGTTTGAACAGACACTGAACCCCACAAATTAAACTTAAATGTTAAAATTAAGATACATGTATTCATATTAAAGATCTTGTATTCAGTTAAATGTGCCTAGTTTACTTTTTTTGTTTTTTGGCAAATTAAAAAGTTAGAGCACATTTTGTTTATTTAGAAAACAGTTTTGTTTGTTCAATTGATATAAACAATTGAAATCATCAGGGCTTTAATTACAGTCATAAATAGTACATTCAAAACAAATATTTTGCTGCTTGTTCAAACTAATTTAAAATGAGCTCAATCAACACAATTCTTCAGTTTTTTGGGGGAGACTTACTTAATTGTTTTACGCTCAGTCCACTTACATTTGTAAAAACAATTGACACTTAATTGATTTGTGTTGGGGCAACATGAAGGAATTATGTGGAACCCAGCATTTTTAGTGTAGAAAAAGTAGAATGTGATTAGTAATTGATCATTTGTGTAAAATATAAAATATTAAACTGTTCTGAGCACAGTCAGTTTGAAAAGCCAAACATGTAAAAATCACAATATGGTTTTTTTTTTTTTTCTGTGATTGATACATTTTCTTTTTAATTTTGCATCCAAATGTGTACAAATCCAAATGTGTAAATCATGTAACTCGGTTGGTATTTTTTTTTTTTAAAGATGAGGAAGCAAGATATTGGTCATATGCTACTATTTTCACCCTCACTTATTAAAAATAAATGAATTGAATAAAATACACACATTCATGCATAAATACATACACTGCAAAAAATGCTGAGTTCCACACAATTACTTCATGTTGACTAAACACAAATCAATTAGCTAACTTAATCATTTTTACAAACGTAAGTGGATTGAACATAAAGTTGTGCCAAAAAAGGTAATAATTGTGTTTTTGCAACTTATTTTAAATAAGTAGCTTAAACAAGAAGCTAATGTTATTTTCTGAGTGTATGTCTTGGCAGAGTGGGTCTGGCTTTGGGCTATGGAAGGCAATGGTTCCAGGGAGCCCTGCAGAGCCGGCGCTTGCCCGAAAAGGGTGAGGATCCCCGCGGCAGAGTGGGTCAGGCTTTGGGCTTTGAAAGGCAATGGTTCCAGGGTGGCTCAGTGGTTTGCACTTTTGAGGCAAGAAGAAGGTCGCTGGTTCGATTCCTGACTGGACTTGCATGTTCTGCCTGTGTTCGCGTGGGTTTCTTATGGGTGCTCCGGTTTCCCTCACAGTCCAAAGACATACACTATAGGTGAATTGAATAAACTAAATTGGTCGTAGTGTATGAGTGTGAATGTGAGAGTCTATGGGTGTTTCCTAGTATCGGGTTGCGGCTGAGAGGGCATCTGCTGAGCAAAACATATGCTGGATAATCTGGTGATGCATTCCACTCCGGCAACCCCTGATAAATAATGGGACAAAGCTGAAGGAAAAATAATGAATGATTATATTTTATATTTAAATGAACAAAATACCAAATGTCGAATCTGTTAAAGCTGCAAATAATTGTTTTCTTCCAAAAATAAAAGCAAGAACGTTTAAAATAATGTACTTAACTGTTGTTTTTAGCTGTAAAGCTCCATACAGGTGTTTGTCCACAAAATGACAGTACTAATACTTGTAAGCTAAAGATTCTTTTTAGAATTATTATTTTAAGTTACTTAATTTTTTTTCTTAAAAAAAAATTTGTAAGTATTTTTTATTGTTTAAAGAAAAAGTTTTTTTTTTTTTTTGACCAGTAGTTTTAATTTTTGTTTATTAAATTACATTGGTATAGATGTAATTTCTGACCAGCACAGACTCATTCATTTGTCCCCAACATGTTTGTTTATTCTTTTATCATTTTTCTTCTCAAGCTGATCATCCCTCACTGTGTGTTTCTTCTCATCGTCCTTTTATTCATTGTGGCCTTGTCTAACAGACTAAATAATTGATCTTCCTTGCTTCACGTTGTGATAAATTTATGGCCAGCCGTGGCTGTAGATTTCCTCTGACTTCTCTCCTCTGGAGATTTTTTTTCTTTGGACTTATCTGCGTATCCACACCAAGGTCAAAACAAGCTGATATATTATAAAGATGAATTGTTTCTGCAAAACTGCACTGTTCAGACCTCAGTAACCAGCTCTGTCATACTGCCAGTATCATAATGTCCCCCAGATGGCTATTTCTCAGAGTTCACTTTGTCAACTTAGAATTACAAAGGTTCTATCTGATCCTGTCAAAATTGAGTTATTGACATATTCTTAATAAATGACAACTCATTATGTGATGTTTTTTTATAAGTTGTTCACATTTTAAGACTTTTTATTTAAAAAAAAAAAAAATCTACAGAATCGAACTTTAGCTTGGCCCTATAAGGGTCTTTCTGTGAGTCAATTAGCATTTTGAACGCATGCACTTTTTTTTTCATTCTGCCAGACTGCTTCGTTGACAGCGGGAAAGACCAGAAAGAAACACAAAATTGTTCTTCTCAAATTTAAGAGGAAACCTGAAATTGAAAAGATGTGTGTAAATGTGATGATTTAGAAGCATTTTCTGACATTGGGATGAAATGTTACAAGTCTTTAAATTTGATATTAAGCCTTGAAGGGCAAAAACTTAATTTAATTCATGAGGCAAATAATTCAAGTATAATTCAATAAATAATATGAAGCATATTCAATAAATATTACATAAATTATTTGCACAAAATTAACATCTGCACTGGACAAAATATTTAACACAGCCTTCTATGCTTAATTTGAACAAGAAAAAATATTAATCTTAAAACATTAAATAAATGTTATAAAAAGCACCAAAATAACTTTCTCAAACATCAACATATTGTTACAACACCAATTTATTTATTTTTTTAATTTAAATTAATGAGCAGACTCATTGTAATAAATGTCATTGTTTGACTGATAGTTATAAATATTATCTTGGATGTAATTACAATGTATTAGCAATGTGTTTACAATGTAATGACATAGTAAGTACAATGTAACAACAGTAATTGCACACAAGATAAAATGTGTAATTATATGTGTACTGTGTATATTTATGTATACAACTATAAATAAACAAATACTGTACATGAAATATACAAAGTATAAATGTACATTTATATATTTTATTGAATGTAACTACAATGTAATTAGAATGTAATGACATAGTAATTGCATCCAAGATAAAAGTTTGTAATTTTATATTACATGTGTACTGTGTATATTTATGTATATAAATACAGCTTACAAACACTGTACATGAAATAAACAAAAATATGAACAATCATTTTAGATGTAACTACAATGTTATAACAATTTTATTTACAATGTTATAACAATGTAATTACAATGTTATAACAATGTAACTACAATGTTATAACACCGTAATTGTGTAGTAATTAGTATGTAATGACATAGTAATTACTTTGTAATGACATTGTAAATACATCCAAAATAAAAGTTTGTAATTACATGTGTACTGCGTATATTTTCGTATAAATCCATAAATACTGTTCAGGAAATATACAAAGAAACATTTAGGTTTATAAATAATATCATGGATGTAATTACAATGTAACAACACAGTAATTGCACACAAGACAACATTTTGTAATTACATGTGTATTATGTATGTGTATGTATATAACTTTTTTACAATACTTTTACAATACGATTTACAATACTATTTTAGATGTAGTTACAATTTTAAAACAAAGTAATTAAGATGTCGTTACGTAGTTTGTAATTACGTATGCACTGTGTCGGTATAAATACACAAATATTTCCCCAGTGTTGGGTTGTGGCTGAAATGGCATTCGCCGTGTAAAACATATGCTGGATAAGTTGGTGGTTCATTCCGCTGTGGTGACCCCAGATTAATAAAGGGACTAAGCCAAAAAGAAAATGAATGAATGAATGAAATAAAAATACTGTACATGAAATATACAAAGAAACATTTAGGTTTAAAAATAATATCTTGGATGTGACTACAATGTAAAGGCACAGTAATTGCACACAAGATAAAAGTTTGTAATTACATATGTACTCATTAGAAACAAAAACTTTACATGCAATATACAAAGATATATTTACATTTATAAATGCTATGTTGGATGTAACTACAATGTAATTACAATGCAATGACATAGTAATTCCATCCAAGATAAAAGTTTGTAATTACATATTACATGTGTACTGTGTATATTTATGTATACAACTATAAGTAACCAAATACTGTATGTGCACTATACAAAGAAACATTAACATTAATAAATATCTTGGATATAATTACAATGTAACGACACAGTAAATGCACACAAGAAGAAAATTTGTAATCACACATAACATCTCGGATTTAATTACAATGTTATAACAATGTAATTATAATGTCTTTACATCCAAAATAAAAGTTTGTATCTACATTTGTACTGTGTTTATTTACATAAATACACAAATACTGTACTTAAAATACAGTATACAAAGAAACATGTTTTTAAGTATTATATTTGATGTATTTACAATGTAATAGCAATGTAATTACAAGGTAAAGATGTACTTACAATGTAACGGCACAGTAATTGCACACAATATAAAAGTTTACATACACAACTGTAAATAAACAAATACAGTACATGAAATATACAAATAAACATTTATATATATATATATATATATATATATATATATATATATATATATATATATATATATATATATATATATATATATATTATCTTGTATGCAACTGCAATGTGAAGACTTAGTATTTACAATGTAACAACAATGCATCCAAGAAAAAAGATTGAAATTACATGTGTACTGTGTATATTTATGTGTATATGTACAACTTACAAACACTGTACATGGAATATACAAAAACATGTGTATATACATACAGTACATATAAAAAATATACATGTGTATATACAAACATATAAAAAAAATGTGTTGTAATGACATATTAATTACATCTAAAATAAAAGTTTGTAATTGCGTATGTACTGTGTATATTTATGTATAAATACACAAATAATGTACATGAAATATCCAAAGAAACATTTTGGTTTATAAATAATATCTTGGATGCAATTACAATGTAAATACAATGTAGTGACATAGTAGTTACAATGTCATGGCACAGTAACTGCAAACAAGTTCAAAGTTTGTAGTTATGTGTGCTGTGTATATTTACTATAAATATATACTATACATATTTGCTATACAACTATAAATAAACAATTACTGTACATGAAGTATACAAATAAATATTTACATTTAGAAATATTATCCTGGATGTTATTAAATGTAATGACTCAGTAATTACAATGTAATGACACAGTAATTGCACACAAGATAAAAACTTGTAAAAAATTTTTACACCTCACATGTAATTACAGTGTTATAACAATGTATTTATAATGTCATTACATCCAAAATAAAAGTTTGTAATCACATTTGTACTGTGTATATTTACATATAAATACACAAATACTGTACTTGAAATATACAAAGAAACATGTTTTAAATATGATTTTGGATATTTACAATGTACAATTTATATATTGTCTTGGATGTAACTACAATGTAATGATAAAGTAATTACAATGTAAGGGCAGTTTGTAGTTACACATTGCATGTGTACTGTGTATATTTATGTATATAACTACAGCTTACAAACACTGTACATGAAATATACAAAAAACACATGTACAATACTATCTTAGATGTAATTGCAATGTGATTACGTAGTAGTTACTACGTAATGACATAGTAATTACATGCAAAATAAAAGTTTGTAATTACATATGCACTGTTTATATTTCTGTATAAATACACTAATACTGTCCATAAAACATACAAAGAAACATTTAGGTTTATAAATAATATCTTGGATGTAATTACAATGTAATTGCAATGCAATGGTAAAGTAATTACAATGTGACGGCACAGTAGTTGCACACAAGATAAAAGTTTGTAATTATATGTGCGCTGTGTACATTTACGTATACAACTATAAATAACCAAATATTGTACATGCAATATACAAAGAAACATTTACATTTAGACATATTATATTGGATGTAACTAAAATGTAACTACAATGTAATGACAGGGTAATTGCACACAAGATAAAAGTTTGTAATTACATATTACATCTCAGATGTAATTACAATGGCATAACAATGTAATTATGAGGTCATTACATCCAAAAAAGTTTGTAGTTACATTTGTACTGTGTATATTTACATATAAATATACAAAGAAACATGTTTATAAATATTATCTTGGATGTAACTGAAATCTAATTACAGTGTAATGACATGGTAATTGCACACAAGATAAAAGTTTGTAATTACACATTACATCTCAGATGTAATTACATATTACATTGTAATTACAATGTCAATGCATCCAAAATTAACGTTTGCAATTACATAATATACGTTAGAATTATATAGTTCTATCGGCGTTCTAAATGATTGAGGAATTGAGCTTCAAAGTTTATGCATTCCATATAACAAACAATCTGTGTGTAACAGTTCTTTTTCAAACATTAGCTTGACAGAGACCCTAAATGTACCTCGAATGTACATTATCAATAAGCTCTTAAATTTGAAAATTGGGGTAAACAAAACAGGGCAAATGCAGACAGAACCTTCTAATTCTAAAAAGTAATTTTCCGCTTGGAATTACAAGGTTCTATTTGGCAGATCATAAATTGAAGCTTTACTTTCAAGAAATACAATCAGTCTGCTTAATAATTTAATAAAAATGGGGTTGTAATAATATGTTGATGTTTTACCATTTAATTAATGTTTTAGGTTAAATACATTTCTTTCTTTTCCAGTGCAGCTGTTAATTTTAGGTAATTAATATAAATTATTGAATTGTATTTATTGAATTAGTATTTGCCCTTCAAGGCATAATTTCGAATTTAAAGACTTTAAAAAAATCCAGACAATGAGCAAATGAGTTTAATAAACACTAAAAAATGTTTCACTGACTATATATATATATATATATATATATATATATATATATATATATATATATATATATATATATATATATATATATATATATATACAAATAAAATATATCACATTTCATATTTTACATTTTTTAATAAATGTTGTTTTTTTCAACAGTGTAATATGTAACATTTCATCTCAATTTCATCACTTCTAAATCATCACGTTTCAGGTGTCATCTCAATTTTGTGTGATGCAGCATTATTTAGTCGACTTAGTTGATTTTGTGTTTCTTTCTGGTCTTTCCCGCTGTCAACGGAGCAATTTGGAGAAATGACAAAGAAAGCTGATCCTGATTGGCCCTCGTGTGTGCATTTGAAATACTGATTGACTCATATAAAGAACCTTATAGAGCCAAGCTAGAGTTTGACTTTGTAGATAAACCTTTTTTTTTTTTTTTTTTTAAAAGTCTCAAAATGTAAACAACATATAAAAATGCCATCCCATCATGTAAATAAGTTTAACAAGAATATGTAAATAACTTAATTTTGATGTCAGATAGAACCTTATAATTCTAAGGTGACAAATTTACATTTAGGTACATTTAGGGTCTCTGTCATGTTAATGTATGACAGAGAACTGTTACACGCATATTATTTGCAACATGGAATGCAAAAACTTTGAAGCTCAATGTCTCAAAATCATGTAGAATGCAGATTGAACTATATAATTCTAAGGTGATGACTTATTGTACACTAAAACAGAGGGTAAGGACTTATGAACAACTCTTTCTCTAGGCCATAAACATTACAATACAGTTTGATACACTTGATACATTACAAAAGGAACAGATGAACAACTATTTGCAAAAACTAGAAATGAACTTGCTCTATAAAATAAGAGCAAGATTTATATAATGGAAATAAGCTGATTCGAGATTGTGCAATATTTCTGTGTAAGAAATGTTTATTGTTGAAATTATTAACAGTAAATGCCTTTATAATAATGCAAAAAAGTATTTCAGATGAATGTGGATAAACTATATTGATTTAAAGGAACGCATGTACTGTATGTATGTATGTATGTATGTATGTATGTTTGTATGTATGTATGTTTGTATGTACTGTATCTCTCTCTCTCTCTCTCTCTATCTCTCTTTCGCTCTCTCTCTCTCTCTCTCTCTCTCTCTCTCTCTCTCTCTCTCTCTCTCTCTCTGTGTGTGTTCAAAAGACATTAAGTAAACAAACATTTTTTTATTAAAAAATAAGCTCAATAATGTTGTGCTAAAGGATGAAATCTGCCCATACTTTTCAATTAAACAACTGCAAATTAAGTCATAAATGCTTTCCATTCATTTTATCTTAATTATGTTGTAGTGACTGCCTTGACCTTGCAGCTGATGACATTAAAATATTATGGCACTTTTATTGTAAATTAATATCTAGTGGAAAGGAAATTAAAAGTTAAATGTGGTTTACTTAACGATTAGCTGTGTGGTGCAGCAGAGCTGGTTACTGTATGTGGTCATGTCCGTGAACCCATAACCTCAATCATCTGGAGTATTCAAGCAATCACTTGAACTTGCACAGTGACTGGTGCCTGGGCAAGCAGAGAAGCTTGATGTGTAACAAAAATATACATGGCTGAAAATGATGGTTAATGTGCTTATATAAATGAGTTTTGAACACTGAAAAGGGGGTTCTGAAATAATATTTTTAAATGAGCTTTATCCTTACTTCTTTTTAAGCAAATGATGAGCTTAAAATGCAAACCAAATATTTTGCAGTTTTTGAACCCTTGTATTTGGGAATTGATGAACCATTTTATGTTTTTACTAAGACAGTCAAACTTCAAATCTGACCTAAGATTATTTATCAAGGGTCACCACAGAGGAATGAACTGCCAACTATCTCTGCATATGTTTTACTTATTACTTATTCATGCACTACGGCAAATGTAGTTTTTTAGTTCACCTATAGCGCATGTCTTTGGACTGTGGGGGAAACTGGAGTACATAGAGGAAACTCACGCAAACACGAACATGCAAACTCCACACAGAAATGACAATTGGCCCAGCCAGGACTCGAACCAGTGATCTTGCTGTGAGGCGACAATGCTAACCACTGAGCCACACTTATACCATTGCAATAATTTTACTGTAAAATGAGTTCACTTTATTTACTCATTATTACACATTATTAATGATACAGTTCACATTATTTACTCTACATGTGTGCGTAAATCATTCATTCATTCATTTTCTCTTTGGCTTAGTCCCTTTATTAATCAGGGGTCGCCACAGCAGAATGAACCGCCAACTCATCCAGCATGTGTTTTATGCAGCGGATGCCCTTCCAGCTGCAACCCATCCCTGGGAAACATCCATACACACTCACACACACTCCCGGAGGAAACCCACACGCAGGGAGAACATGCAAACTCCACACAAAAACGCCAAATGACCCAGCCGAGGCTCGAACCAGCTACCTTCTTGCTGTGAGGCGACAGCACTACCTACTGTGCCACTGCGTCACCCCCGCGTAATTCATGTATATGCTGAATATGTAAATATGCTACACCAAATATATGCTAAATCACACTTCTGCTTTGATTTTTTTGTGTTTTCTGACACAAAGAATGTGTCACATGGAAAAGCTGAACATGCAGTCACCAAAAATTATGTTTTGAGCTTTATACAAAAGGCACAGCAGTGACTAGCGGGCTAAGAAACTCTGGCAGTCTAATTCAATTTCTTCATTTCTCTACCTGAAAGACTCCCCCTAAGCTAAGTCTGAATGGAGAGGCTAGCGCTGTGTCCATGCCAGCTACTCTATCATCGCTTCTATTTAATGCTGAGAAATATTTGTTCAAAGGCTGCAATTCAGCTCGCATAGCAGTCCACCAACTCGGTTTGATAAACTCTAAAGAGGCAATTAAATGATCTTGATGTGTGTTTCTGGAAAACAAACCCCTGGATGTGAGCAAGTATTACAGTAATGAATTGTTTGAGAGTGTAATGCAATTTGTAAATTATTTCACTGGGGAACGGGGATTGTGGGATTAGACAGAACTGAGAGAAAATGAAGTGGAGAGTGGAAGTCTAATGTCACACACTGAAAGCCTTTACTTTGAGTTATAATGCTTTATAATTTGAGCTGATCGGGAGATCTGACTGTGGTGTGCTTTAATGGTGTATTGAGTGATTTGATGAACTGGTTTGATGCAAAGTTGTTTCATTGCATTTGGGGCCCCAGTTCCACCCCCCACCATCTCCCACTCACCCGTAGCTTGGCTGCGTGCTTGCATGTATTTCACAAAAACTAAAGGAAAGTGTTAACTGTAGCCTATATATAAATAATGAATAATTATGCAAGAAATGAATAATGAATAATTGATGAAATGAAATGAATAATTACGCAATACCTGCATTCCCGGGCCAACATTCAGACTGTATTAAACCAGTCTTCAGAAGAGTGACAGGTCAGAGGCGAGTAAACTCGCCGTCGGAGAAAAGAGAACAAAACTTGTGTGCAGATTGTCGAAATTGCAGGAAGTATGTCCACGGTTTAATTACTTTTGCTAATAGATTAGATTAGATTAGATTAGATTCAATTTATTGTCATCACACATGTACAAGTACAAGGCAACGAAATGCAGGTAAATGGAACCCCCCGACCGTGCACAGACATCACAACTCCAGGGAAGACAGGTCACGGGAGGTGGAACAGGAAATAAAATAGTCAGGAAAAAGAGGCAAAAAAAAAGTCCCTCTCACCTTGCTCTTAAGTTAGAGCACCGTGAGATCAGGGATAAGAAAAAGCCCCAGCAATCTAGCACAAAAACACACCGACAAGACATAACATTGCCACAGGGGATGGGAACAGGGGGTGTGGAAATAGTCCGGTAAGGGCGGGCAGCCATCAGGTCCTGCAGCCATGGAGGCGCTGGTCGCAGACCTGCTCACCCCCTCCAGTGGGTGAAAGCATACGAAGGCGTTGGATTGGGGCCAGGAAGTGTCGTGCTATGTATCTGTGTGTGTGTGTGCGTAAGCCTGTATAGTCCAACAGGTGTCCTTGACGGGGAGCAGGAATTTCAGAGCGTCTCCTTATCTTGCTATCCGGGAGAAGTTGTTTTCCTCCAGCCGAGGCCGTCTGGCAGGAGAAAAGAAAACACAGGGAAGCCGAAAGAGTGGAAAGATACTTCAACTTTAGGTCAATACCTGCCAATTTCACAGATATTTAATGTCCATCACATGTCTCCAGATCTGGCCAAATTTTGTTGCAAAGCTGCTAACTTCACCCCGATGTTTTCCAGTTTGCGATCTAATATTGCAGTCTGATTATTAGCAAGCCTGCCCATCAGCGCTTCAATCAAGCCGGCCAGCCTGGTGGGGTTTTGAGCAGCACTGACCGCTTTCATCATTCGTCGATACGCCAGGGCCCCGCATAAGCCCATCAGCAGAAACCCTGTTATCAAAGTTCCGAATAGGTAAATGTCTTCAATATCCTCCAGAGACAGAGCAGCCAGGCACAGGACGCGCCACTTCTCCCACCCGTCCATCACGTATCCAGCTGCAAACGTCCCCGCAGGACATGTGGGCTCTCCCGAGCCCAAACTTCTCGTCGAGAAGATGGTGTCAATCGCATTCAGAGACCAGTTGATCAAATCCATAATTCCTTATTTGTTTGGATAGCAGGGCACGGAGAGTCTCAGAGATAGAATAAGACAAAGACAAGAGGAGCTAGCGAGGAGAGATATGGGACGGAGAGGGAAAAAGTGCGACCGCCTTCGCCGAGAGCCAAAGAAGAAAGACATCTATATAGTGAAAACATCTGAAAAGCATTATTCCAATAAAACATTTGTTTTTAGGTTGTTATTTTCTGCCACTGTAACACAGAAAGGCCTTTGTCCCACCCTTACGTTTCACCCAAAACTAGTCAAGGTCGACTGTGCTTGGTCACTTTTCATGTCAGTCAAATCACTGCTTCAGAATCTATATTTTATAGATTATGTAAAAATGTAAAAATATAATATATATTTTAGATGAAATAATGACTGTTTTGGTCTATTTTAGCAGTGAAAATAGATCCGATATATCTGAATAAATATCACAAATTTGCACATTTATTTTTTTTTTTTCCCTCCCATCCTGTAGCCTACTACTGAGAACCACTGGTTTAATCAAGGCATTTTTAATGAATCGCTGAATTATTTGTTCAAAATCTGATTAATTCATGAATAAAACACTGCATTGTTGCTGTCACGGTCACCAGCGATGCAGCCTGTGCAGATCGCTGAAGAACTGCAAATCTGCCACTTTAATGAACTACAAATGCTATCATGCACTTCACTTACACACCTGGTCCAGATCCCCCATGATTGCAAACACACAGCTGAAGCTGTTCAGGACTATTTACACAGACTATTTATACACCACTCAAACACGGGCACGCACGCATGCAAAAAAAAAAAATGAATAAGTAAGCAAACATAAATAAACAAACACATAAATAAGTAAATACAAATCTTGGTCATGCTTATTCATTGCACTCTTGCTCGTGTTATATTACTTACCTTTACCATATTATATATAATATGTGACAGTTACTGAAGCAGTGGCATTTCCATTTCACATTCATTTCTGTACTTTTCTCACCTGTAATTTATTTTATATTTTAAATATTTCCCAACTGATGTTTAACAGAGAAAGGAAATTTTCACAGTATGTCTAATATTATTATTTTTTTCTTCTTGAGAAAGTCTTATTTGTTATATTTTATCTAGAATAAAATCAGTTTTAAATTTTTTGAAATCCAAAGTCAAAATTATTAGCCCCTTTATGCTTTATATTTTTTTGACAGTCTATAGAACAAACCATCATTATACAATAACTTGCCTATTTGCCCTAATCTGCCTAGTTAACCTAATTAACCTAGTTAAGCCTTTAAATGCCACTTTAAGCTGTATAGAACTTGAAAAATATTGAGTAAGATATTATGTCCTGTCATCATGGCAAAGATAAAATAAATTATAAATGAGTTATTAAAACTATTATGTTTAGAAATGTGTTGAAAAAAAATCTTCTCTCCATTAAACAGAAACTGGGGAAAAATAAACATGGGGGCTAATAATTCAAGGGGGATAAAAATTCTGACTTCAACTGTATATATATATATATTACACTGGTTTACATTTCATTTTTTAAATCGTGACTCTTGCATGATAAACAATTACCCTTAAAATGATTTTGTTTAAACCCTTCTTTTAACCTTATTCTAACTCATTCTAAGACTTGCAGTCAACTTGCTTGTGGGCTCTTCTGTTTTTGCCAAGTGAGTGACATAATCAATAGTGTCAGCTCACACGTTGTTCAAACAACAATTATGACATTACAGTAGACCATAAATATCACACACACCTAGTGACAAACCTTTTAAAACCCATAACCGAAGGCTAGAACAAACAAAATAAAGAATCTGCACAGTCTTTTTATACAGTCCATTGGCCGTTCCCAATTCCAAACTGATCAGTCATAAAATGTTATATGGTGTCATATACTTGCTGACACAGCAGTAATGGAGAAAGTAACACATCTGAAGTACATTTATTCAGTGTTGGGCCTGAGGTCACATCCATTAGACTGAGGAGCAGTAGTCCCATGCTGACCCAATCTCATCCAACCATCCATCCATCCATATTTTGACACAATGGTTTGTCCAAAATTACCAATTTTTCTCTAAAACACATACTTTCAGAGGATCTGATTTGCGTGTTAGTTGTTTTTTTTTTTTTTTTTTTGGTCAATTGCAAGTCAATGATCAGTTCCCTTGATGTTTTGAGCAGTATATACAAACATGGTAAAGTTTACAATGTTCATCTTTTCATATTTTTGTTCTTTTTATCTAGTCTTGTCTCTTTTCAAAGCAAAATTGCAGGTATTTAAAGGGCCCCTATTATGCAGTATAAAAGGTCACATTTTGGTTTTGTGGGGTCTCCAACAACAGGCTGACATACATCGAAAAAACACTTTCATTGTCTTATAATATGCACTTATTTTTACCTAATTATCCCAACGACTCGCATATGATTTGCTCAGTGAATCATGTGTTCCCAAACCCCTCCAAGCCCAATGCAGGAGTGCATTAAATCAATGCAGTTAAACACCAGAATATTGCTCTATTCTTAACTATAAGTAAAAACAACAACACACATGCAGTATTAATCCACACAGTGGCAAAAGCTGAACTATTTTGAAACTTGACCTCCACACATGTGTAGGAACAGCCGAAGGCAGCAATGACAAACTGAAGGGAAAGGCACGTTCACGTTTTACCGAATCCAGTACTTCATATTTGGTATTGTTTTGTGTCGACGTCACTATGAACAAGCAATAGATCTGGACAAATGACAAATTATTTAAATGACTCTTTAAACAAGTCAAGTATTTTATTTAAAAAAATCTATATTTTTAAACAAGGTGCACTTTCAGATTTAAACCTCAGCTGGATGTTTTCATTCACTTAGTGCTGTGTTGCACACTGCATGGTAGGGGTGTCAAAATTAATTATTTCTTTGATGCACTGCGATGCAGACATGAACAATTCAGTACTGGTTCAGTAATAATCATAGCAGGTTATGTACTGACATCATTTATCACATATGCGATATATCGCGGTAGCTTACTATGGCGAGGGCAGAGACCACAAGTAATTAAAACACTCAAAAACGCTCAAAATGCTCAATTCACTGCTTGTGAGTTTGCTGGACAGTCTTTCACTGACAGGAAGTACATCAGAAACCACCTAGGAAAAATGAAAGCTGAAACTCATTCTCTCTCTCTCACTCTCTGTGGCCCTTTGACCTGCTGGCGTGTTCATGAGTTATCGTTTTATCTCCTCTTTTGGCTGTTACAGCAATAACGTTACTTGTGGATCCAGACACGAGCATGTCTGCAGAGTGAGTTTTCTCCATTGCGTTGCCGTCTATAATAGATCAGCTGATCGTCGCAGCCATTTCAGTGTCCGTGTCACTGTTTGCCAAACAGCACTAGAGCCGCGCTGACTGTTAGAGCCAATCGCAGCCTTTTCTGTTGAGCGTGTGACCAATCATAGGCTCAACACAAAGAGCAAGTGGGATAATATTTATATTAGTTTATTTACTATAAATGCTCATGTTGTTCTGTCCATGTACTTGAGCTTTGTTTGATACATCCAAAAAGAGGGTTTTCTTTGAGCAGGTAAAATTAAAGGTTCAGTTTATATAACTGACTGCTAGTATTAAATGACAAAATTGTATTACAAACAATATATAAATGATTAATTTTAACACAAGAATTATTGTGTTGCTGAGTAAAATATCAAATTGTGAATAGAAATCATCGTCAATGCACCGTGATGCTCTGAGATATCGAATTGTACCGAATCAATGGCATGATAATCATAACCGAACTGAATCGTGAGAGCAGTGTAGGTTCACAAACCCTACTGCATGGAAGGTCATTTTCAAAAACACATTATAGGGGCTCTTTAAAATTAGAAGCACTGTGTTAAAATAATATGTTGCATACCTTAGAATCAGCAGCTACTGAATGTATGTATTTCAAAACATATTAAAGATATAACATTTTGAAGTGATAAAATCTAGTTCATATATATATATATATAACAAAATCAAAATGTGTAAATCTATTAGTCTATGTAAATACTTCATTGTATTAATAATTTTGTCTTTCCAACTGAGAGCATTTTGTCCCACATTAAATTCAATCAAACTTCTCTAGTGTGGCATCACTTCTTAGGTTGTTCTTATGAATAAGCGTTGGTGTCAAATTATGCGTCAGCTTAAGGGTAAATTAAGCTCATTATGCACATTTAAATCAAATATACAGTTCATCTACAGTTCACCACCCCGAAAGTGTCATAACATGCATGAAGCCAAGTCATTTCTTGGCACTTTCTTTACTTCTTTTCACATCAACTTCAGATATTCCACAGGAAAGGAGAGCCAAAGGTCAGTGTCACCTGATCAGTGGGGCAGGTGTATTAAAGTGATTATCCTCCTGGGAGCCATGGATTGTCTAAGCGATTCATGAACTCATCTAATTTTAGTCAGAACAATGAGCAACTCGTGCTGTTCCTGGAAAAGATTATTTTAACAGATAAGAAGGATGAAGACTAAAAATGATAAATTATAAAATTGGACACTAATAAGCTGAAAGGAAATGGTCAAAAATAAGTACTCCATGCCGTGACTTACTTTAAAGCGCATTGAAGACAATACTGCTTTTATTTTACAGTGTTATGTAAGATTAGACTGTTTGGGAAGTTCAATATGTAAGATCTTTACATGTTTGAAACCGTAAGTCTTACATTGCTCTGTGCTTTTAATTATCTTAATGCAGCTAGAGCGCTTTTGCTGTAAACAGAGTGATTTTCAGAAAAGCCATCTGTGTTGCAATTATGCCAGTGGGATGATTTAAATATTATAATGTTTGCTTTAGTCCAGATTGCAAATGGTTTGACAGTTATACCACATTTCAATGAACTAAATCACATTTTCTGAAATGTTTTCAGGCAAACTTGTGAGTGAACTCAGCACTAGCAACAGATCAATACTTGCTGCCAACACAACCACAGTCTTGAGTCTGATTAGTTCAACATATTTTGATATTTATTTCCTTTTTTCAGTGGATCATTTCATATATTGAAAAAATACAGTCAAGCCTGCAATAAAACTAAGGTTAAGGAACATGCAGTCTTTACAACAGTTGGTTTTTTGTGCTGTATGGTTGTGTGTGTACCTTGCATTAATTACATTGTGCAGGACCAAATTTAAATTTGAACCTTGTGGGGACATTTTCTGGTCCCAATGAAGAAAAAGTTTCATAAATCACACATAATTAAATATTTGAAAATGTAAAAATGCTGATTTTCTGTGAGAGTTGGGTTTATGGGTAGGGAGCAGAGATGGGAGGAAATGAAGTATAAATACTACCCTTTTTTTGGTATCAGTACTTTATTATAAATTTTTCTGACAACGTTTTATTTTTACTCTACATTTTTACGCAAATATCTGTACTTTCTAGATTTTTAATTCTTGTTAATTTCATTTAGGGCGACGCAGTGGCGCAGTAGGTAGTGCTGTCGCCTCACAGCAAGAAGGTCGCTGGTTTGAGCCTCGGCTGGGTCAGTTGGCATTTCTATGTGGAGTTTGCATGTTCTCCCTGCGTTCACGTGGGTTTCCTCCGGGTGCTCTGGTTTCCCCCACAGTCCAAAGACATGCGGTACAGGTGAACTGAGTAGGCTAAAGTGTCCGTAGTGTGTGAGTGTGTATGGATGTTTCCCAGAGATGGGTTGCGGCTGGAAGGGCATCCGCTGCATAAAACATGTGCTGGATAATATTGGCGGTTCATTCCGCTGTGGCGACCCCGGATTAATAAAAGGACTAAGCCGAAAATGAATGAATAAATAATTTCGTTTAATGTGTTTTGTGGTGTGATCTATATTATTTCTTGTCATTGCGCAATTTGAATGCCTTTTTGATTAAACCTATTTTTATTGCCTATATAAACTGATCATACTGATACTTTTATTGCTAATATTATTATTTAAGAGACAACAGTGTGAGATACTTTACACCATTTAAAGAGCTGACCACCATAAACCAGCAAGAAATGTAAGTTATTTGTATCGATGTATACATGATGTGCAGTGTAGTTATAACCGTGAAACTAAAATAGGTTTAGTAATGAACACTTTTTACGTAAGTACATATTCCAGGCTGTACTTTACTTTTACTTGAGTGCAAAAGTGTAGTCATTACTTCAACTTTTACCAGAGTTGTTTTAAACATGAATCTGTACTTTTACTTGAGTAAAGGATGTGCGTACTTTTGCCATCTGTGGTAGGGGGATACAATATACAGTCTGTACTGTGTAAAAATCAGTATGTCAACGGGAAGTCTTCATAAAGATAGCTGTGTGTGTATGTGTGTATACCTTGTATTAATTAAATTGTGGGGACAAAATTTAAATTTGGATCTGGTGTGGACACTTGTCAACTTGTCAACCTTGTGCAGCTGACTTGTTGCTTCTGACTCTGGTTTTGAACGCAGGATTTGCGCTCAAAGGTGTCTTTTGAAAAATATTCCAGACAGACTTCTGCAGCAGGATAATGATTTAATCATGCTCAACCAGAAAAAGACAGATCTTTGATAATAGGTGATTATTTAATTTAAAGGGGGCCCAACACAACACCATACTTTGGTGTTTGATTTTGGTTTTTAAATTGTTTCTGAAATAATAAAAAAATAGTGTTAACATTGTAATAAGATTGGGTGTCTCCCTAGCCATTGGAGGTGGAAAACCAATGAACATTTAAACAATATTTAATAATAAAATAAAACATGAACAAATACATAAGAAGCAAGCCTTCATGGATGACTGCCACACACACATATTCCAGGGGCCTCTACCACCAAGCCAGATAATCTGTCTAGCCAGTTTCAGTCAGGTTTAGTTTAGTTTGCACCAATTCAACAATTCTGGGTTTTAGGTACCATGAATGTTGTTCAAAGCGTGAGGCTTGAGAGCATTGTGGCACACAATACAACGTATTACTCGTACCACAAGCCTTGATCTACTCTAATGGCTCAAGGCCAAAAGAAAGGCAAATGTTTTTTTTTTTCATATATATATATATATATATATATATATAAAACCATGAAAATAAATAAACACAATATTGAAAATAAAACAATACGGCAGCTGGGGTGAAGGAAAAATAATTATGATCGTTAAATGACTTAAATTTACTGTAAAATAACGGCTGTTAAATTACAGAAATTGCCTTAAATTTAAATTTCTGGTAAATTTGAGTAATTTAATGTCTGTTATTTTATGGTAAATTTTTGTCATTTAACAGTCCACATTTAACTTTTTTTTGGCACCCCAGCTGCCGAAAAAAAAATAAAATAAAAATAATAATAACAGTAAAATAACAGACTTTTTTTTACAGTGTACATTGAACTTGTAAAATTTAAGTCAATGCACTAAATCAACTTTCTTCATTTAAGAGCCCGTATTATGGGTTTTTGAAAATGCTCTTCCATATAGTGTGTAACACAGCTCTAAGTGAAGTGAAATATCCAGCTAAGGCTTAAATCTGTAAGTGTACAGTGTTTAAAACTGTTGATTCATCTATAAAAGAGTCGACTCATAGTGCTTCAAACAAGTCGTCTTGATAACGAGTCATTAGGTGTTTCGTGATGACGCGACTACAAAACACAAGTAGTTGCGCGCGCAAACCCAGGAGATTTGAAACCTGCGGCCCCGCCTACTAACACAGAAAAAAGCCACACACACAGATGGATATTATTGACAGTCTCTACCCAAAGATGAACGCTCAGCATTATAGCCCAGCCTTGAGCAGTTCGACTGCTTCTGGAAACTACATGCTTACAAAGAAGACTTTATCGGTCGTTTGTTAAAGGAAGGATCAGAAAAGTCTACTGATGGACTATATCAGAACATGGATCAGTGCATATGGATCAGTTTCTTCCTCCATTTCACAAGTGTAAGTACGTGCGATTAAAATTGTTGCCTCGTTTACTCTAGCTTGCAAATTATGTGTTTAGTTTTGTTTTGTTACTTGTAACCGCGTGTGCTGTATCAGGTTTACTCTTTATATTCCCAGATCGCGTGTAAAGCCACATTGAAAACGCGACGCGTGCCGCTTTGTTTACAGATCGTCAGCTATTCCCACACACGTGCAACAGTCAAGTTTCAAAGTAGTTCAGCTCAGGTTCGAGGTGAGTTGTCTAAATTGCACCCAGCAAGCTGAACTGGCGCTCTAGGCGAACGGCGATCACACCGCCCTCAACCCGAAAGTGCATTCTCTGTTTTTGAATGTTTTGGTGTTGTGTCCTCTGAGGAGAAGGGCAATGTGTGTGCATGTGTTGTGTCCTCTGAGGAGGAGGGTAGTGTGTGTGTGTGTGTGTGTTTGTGTGTGTGTGTGTGTGTGTGTGCGCGTGTGTGTGTGTGTGTTTGTGTGTGTGAAAAAAGCAGGTAGACTGTGACGGCATAGGAGATCTCCTCCCCAGTTCTTGTAGTTTTTGCTCAATAAAATAATTAGTCGTCTGTTTTTTCAAGTCCATCGTCTCTACTGTATCTTCACCCACTGGCAGCCAAAATCCACGCCATACACTATGAAGCTTGTATGCATTGTGACTACTTTTATATTGTTGATTAGCAGCTGGGCATTTCACTCTGTCTCGCGCTGAAGGCTGTCAGTGTCGACCAACCGCAGCAGGCTGTCATCGGTCCAATCAGCGCAGATTAGCTTTGCGCTAAGGAGGAGTTTGGGAACAAATGAATCGCTAAACGATTCATATGGGAGTCGTTGGGATAATTAGGTAAAAATAAATGCAGATTATAAGACCATGAAAGTGTTTCTTGACCTCGCATGCATATTAGACTGTTGTTCGAGACCCTTACAATCAAAATATGACCCTATTTTATGTATAATATGGGCTCTTTAAGCTTGTGTTGGCATTTGAGTTGAGTGCTTTTATTTGCAATTGGTTGATTTAGATTTACAATTTTGAATGGACACATTTCTTCATTTCATTTCAGAACATTGGTGCTTTAACTAAGTATATTTCTGCATGCACCATTCAAGATCAGTGTAAGCGCAGAATTGTTGCCACAACATGACTTTTTATTGCACAGCTCTTTTAATTGGACATGCAAGATTGTTATTGTTGGCAAGCGTTGCCCCAGATGAGTCTTCAAATCTCAGCAGAACTGCTTAAACAGCATCTGGGAGTGTCTCACTTTTCCGATTTCCTCCTTTGACTTTGTCATTAGAGCTCACAGACTGCTGAAGCTGCTGATATACTGTTTTTGAGCTGCAGTGGTGCATTTAGGTTTACTCTGTGGCGCAGTTTCTGAGTCACACATTAAACCCAATAGGGGATTCAATTTGTATGTGTTTTCTCGAATTTTTACCTTCCATTTATGGATATCTGGATCTTGATATGCATCGTAAAATTGCACATAAAAGCAAAAGACTAAAATCATGAATACAAAAAATTACACTTGACTTTTATGTGCAGTTCAGAAGTTTCTGTTGACAAGCTCTAAACTTAAAATTATTCCTGACTGAAATAAATGTAATAAATGTACAGAAAGCTGTATCTGTGCCCTGTTAGCAACATTTAATTGTTTGCTGCCTGTAAATTTGCCCAAAATGCAATTCTCTCTTCTTCTCCTCCTCCTCCTCCTCGTCTTCATTGCAATTCTTCTTCTGAACATCAGCCATGGCCTTAAGCCACAGTCCGATGAATTATTGAACACTTCAGTGGGGAAAAAAAGCCTGCCTTTGATTGATTGAAAAGTCTATGAGCAAAACAGAAGGGAGAGCCCGCCCTAGAAATATTGCCTTTCCTGCACATAAAGAGGAATCAAAAACGACACACAGCCTTGAAGCACGAAACAGTGGGAATTTCAGAAGTTGTAGACAGAGTCGAGCCTATAGTGCATTTATAAGAAGGGCAACAAAATGAAACCATTTACCATTGCCTGTCAAAATTATTTGACACCATGGAGCGAAGCCTGCAGACTCGACCTGCTATAGTAGGAAATGAAGTCAAATGAGGAACAGGCACAGTGTATGAGGCTTAAATTAATAATGTAACGATTTCAGGTGATAATTGTCATGGCAACTTCAATAAAGACTGATCTAGATGGTAATATAAGATATATAATGTAGCAAAGGAAATTATGTACCTGTGCTCTCTTTATATTTAGAAAGAATGATTTGACATATTTCAGTAATAAGGACACTTTGCTGTTAGCTTACTGTTGTTCATGCTTTATAATATACATTATATAGTTCATGGTTAAATATTAGACCTCTAATGAAATTTTAATACTTTTTCAAATATTTCTGAAGTGCTGTTTAACAGAGTAAGGTTTTTTTCCCCCAGTTTTTCCTATAACAGTTGTTCTTTTGGAAAAAAAGTCATGTTTCTTTCAGTTTAGATGAAATAAAGTAGTTTAATTAATAAAAATAAAAATAATAATAATAATATAAAAAGAATTCAATATTATTAGCCCCATTAAGGAATTAATATTTTTTGATTGGCTGCAGAAAAAAACAATGCAGTCCATTCATTCATTCATTTTCCTTCGGCTTAGTCCCTTTAATCATCAGGGCTCGCCACAGCGGAATGAACTGCCAACTTATCCAGCATAGGTTTTACGCAGCGAATGGCTTTCCAGCTTCATCCCAGTACTGGGAAACACTCATACGTACTCATCACAATCATATGCTACGGCCAATTTAGTTGATTCAATTCACCTATAGTGCAAATCTTTGGACTGTGGGGAAAACCGAAGCACCCAGAGGAAACCCATGGCAGCATGGAGAGAACAAGCCACCTCCACACAAAAATGCTAATTGATCCAGCTTGGACTCGAACCAGTGACTTTCTTGTTGTGAGGCGACAGTTCTAACCACTGAGACACCGTTTTACCAAAGCCGAATACCAGTATCTTGCAAAATAACTCGTAAAATATTATGTATTATCATACTGACAGCAAGAAAATAAATTAGCTCTTATAAAACAACATATTAAAAATATAAGGTTTAATAATGTGTTGAATAAATATTCTGTATGTCAAGCAGCACTTTATTAATTTTTGCCTTCAGCTATATACATGACAGCTGTTATTAGGTAAAATTATATTATAATCCTCTTAAGGCCCAAGGTGTTTTTTTTTATATGCATTTATTTATTTCTCTTTGCTATTTGGTATTATTGGAACCTAATTAGAATAAAAATCTAAGTATCATCTTTTGATATGATGTACTTTTAGAGAAAAATGATTTACATATTTGTGGACTCATGGTCCAAATTTACATAAAACACTTTTTCCAGAATGTTTTTTTTTTTTCAAATCATAATGTCAGCGCCAATAGCCTAGTGGTTAGTCCGTCGACATATAGCACCCAGGTGCTCATGGCGACCTGAGTTCGATTCCTGGCTTGAGGCTTCCTTTGCTGATCCTTCTCTGCTCCCCACACTTTCCTGTCTGTTAATCTCCACTGTCCTGTCATTAAAGATGAAAACCCCTAAACAAAAAAAAATAATAATAATAACTTGCTTTCATTCTGAGGACAGTGAGTTTCTGTAATCTCTTTTGCTTTGGTCTTTTATAAAATGAATGAATTATTATAAAATGTTCATCCAATTTGTTTTCTTTAAGCTTTAAGTTTTATCTCTTTCATTCATTCTTTCATCTCTCCATCCAGTTGATAAAAATATATAAAAAAAATTAAAAAAAAATGTTAAAATATGGTCTAAATTAAAGGGCACCTATGATAAAAATAATCTTTTATAAGCTGTTTGGACAGAACTGTTTGTTGGTATAGTGTGTCCACAGTCATACTGGAGCACAATAAGTCTATTTTTTTATTTCTTGACATTAAAGTAGGGTCCACATGGCTCCCATTTTGAAGCCCACCGTAATGTACTGTAGGAGTGCAGTTTTCCCTGCCCACTGAATTGATTGACAGCCACTTATTAACATGTCTCTGTAGTAATGCGTATAATCATATCAACAAGACAGGATGTGTGCAAAGCAACTGGGATTAAAAGATCTTTTCAGCTCGCTGTGATCATCAATCATCATCAAATGTGATCAAGAATGAGTTTTACAACTTTAAAACTTTTAAAAGTTTTATCAGGTTTATTTTGAACATTACGGATATCCATACAGCAACAAGCCTGTCATACTGTCACGATTTTCTTAAAATAATTCTTGAAAGAGCACTAGTAAAAATAAAGAGAACATATAAAAAGGAAAAAAAAAAGAGGAAATATTACAACCATGTACTCTTACAATTTATGCTGCTTGTTAGATGATAAACATTCTGTTCTTTTTTGTGAAGTATCTCTTCAGTTCTTTGTGTTGTTTTACTTTTTTTTTTTCAGAATAATGATTTGCATACAGGACGGCTGCAGAATTGCACTTATGAACAAAGAACAGTGAATAAGACACATGTCCCCAGATAGAAAAGCCTGAGAGTTTAGTTGAAGCTTTCCTAATGTATGTCCTAATAAGATGAATGGAACTCCACATATAGCTTTAATGGCTAACATATCTAATGAAGTGGAAAGTTTTGTGAGGAAGCAATGATTTCTAGGTAAGATGAGTGCGAGTAAGCAGAGAAAGATGTAGTGTAGGCTATGAAACCGCAAGCAAGCAGTGAACATGAAATATATTATAGATTTAATGTATTTACTAAAAGCTTAAACTTTGTTAAGCAACTAATTCATTATCTGAACTGCTGCAGCCAGGAATGGTAATTCTGGTCTGCATGTCTTTCTCTGTTAATAAACAACAACAACAACAACAACAACAACAAAGGATTAAGGAAAGATGTTTGGCCAATTCTGTATGCTATTTTGATCAAGAGATGCTCCTTCTGAATTAAAGAAGCAGGATAATGAATAAGGTATGTCATGTACATGATAATACATGTACTACAAATGCACATTTTTATTGTTGTTGTTGTTGTTGTTTAACAAACTATAAAACTATACTGTAAAACGCAAAAAAGTTATGGTGACTCAAACCATTTGAGGAAACAATTGCAACAAACCATTTAAGTTCAAAAACTAAACCTAATGAGTACTGTGAACTTAATCCATTTGAGTAAAAGAAGCAATGTGAGCACAGTGAAACCCAATAAATTGAGAGAACTCAAAGCAACTGAGTACTGTAAACCCTAATAAGTGACGGCAACTCAAACCTTTTGAGAAACCCGATTGCAATAAACTATTAAAAAACTAATCTATATGAGTACTGTGAACTTACTCGATGTCATGATCACAGTGATGTCATATACATGTTTGTTTATGTGAGGATCTGGGCCACAGGTAGCTTGCATATATTTAATTTAAAATGTTTAAATGATTATTAGATATGCTCATTGTTTTTTTTTGTTTTTTTGTCATTTAATGCCTTTGGTTTTATATTCATTTATTCTATTATTTATACGTTTATTCGTTCACTCAAATATTCATTCATTCATTCATACATTCATTCCTCTTACTGTAATTGTGTTTTGTGTGTGTGTGTGTGTGTTTTTTTTTTTTTTTTTTTTTTATGTTGTTTCTTAATGCACAAGAAAGGACAGCAGGGAGCTCCTACTTTTTACTTCACTGGAGTACACATTAGTGAATGTTAAAAAAGCCTGATGTATGAAGAAGTAAACATGATTTAAAATAAAAGTAATAATAATAATTACACTTTCATTAACATATTATTAATATTATTTATTCAAAAAATGTACCACTATATACATTTCTGAAGAGCGCCACATTTTTGGCTTCCTGATTTTTAACACATTTTCAGATTTTACAACATTCTCACCATGTTAATTACTTGTTTATTTTTTTTTTTAAATTAAAACTACTGTTATTGTCATGGTTAAAAATTACTGTTTTTGTCTTCCCCATTTTCTGGAACTGTCGTCACGGTCAACTCCTCTCTGCATATCAAGTATAGGCCGTTCACATGGAGGTAAGCAGTCAGCTGGTATAGCACGAAAAGGAACAGCTTCATACTGCCCCATAGCTTTCGTTTTAAAGACGAAATGCAGCCATACGTACTTCTGGCTACATCATTTGTGATCTCCAGAAACGTTTATTGTTTCATTATATGGCCTAGTGTCCAGCCTCCTCCACCTACCCCTTTTTTGTTTTGAAATGTAAAATAATAATAGTAATTATTATTATTATTATTATTATTATCATTATTATTATTATTATTATTATTATTTACAGTTACAAATTAAAAAAACATGTTCATCTTCAAGCTTTAATGTTCTACTTAATCTTTAATTTTTAACTGCATTTTCGAAGGTCTGAGGGTGAGGAAATCAACAGAAAATATTAATTTTAATGCACCCTCAGTACTGAAAGCATCATTACTTCAGGCTTGATCTGTCCACAATTTACAAGTCTGTAAATAGAACTCAGTGACAGTACAGCTTTTAATAATTATTTGAATAATAATAATAATAATAATAATAATAATAATAATAATAATAATAATAATAATAATAAAACCCGGTGATGGGAGGGCATCCACTGTGTAAAAACATATGCTGAATACGTTGGCGGTTCACTCCGCTGTAGCGACCCCAGATTAATAAAGGAACTAAGCCGAGAAAAAAAATGAATCAATGAATGAATTATTATTATTATTATTATTATTATTATTATTATTATTATTATTATTATTATCATTTAAATTATGTATTGGATCGTTGATCGTATCTGCAAAATTGCATTTAGAACTGAAGGACTGAAATTATACCATGCTAATGCAGCTCCCACAGCATTAATTTGGGAGTATGCTTTACCTCAAAATGAACGAAATGAATGAAATGTTATAGCTTTAGCAAGTCATGTGAGACTTGATAGCTTTGTGTGAGAAATAGAGTGCATTTTAGTCATAACACACTAAACGGTTCAGGTTTATTTTGCACATTCATGAAGAACACTTCAATTGGAGGTATAGTGTGTTAACAACGGCCTGTTGCTTTGACTTGGCTACATCTGATATTATTTCAGTACATCACAATCTTGCATTTATGTTTTCTTACAAATGATCAAACCTCTTTTTTCGTTTTTTTTTTCTGTCAAATTTTCTATCACAGCACCAACTATAATGATTACTAAACATTGTTATTAATCCCATGAGGATCCATCTACAGGTCGAAGGAAGCTTCTCTCTGCCAGCCTTTGAGTAGTGTTTCACTCCTTCATTACAGGATGTCTTTTATTAACAGATGTGTGATGTTGGGCAGGCGGGCTGTATAGATCTCTTGGGTTCAATCCTGATTAAGTCTGGCTCCGCACCAAATGCCTCTAATATGATTTATTTGCAAATATCCACAAAGCTAGCAGTGCTTTGGTTTTGATGTAATAAAAGTTTAGACTTAGCACAGGTGAAAATGAAAGCTTATGTTTCTGTTTGTTTTGTTTGTTGAGGTATACATCAAGTATTGTGTTGTCTTTATACAGCTTTATAATTACAAAAATGTACAGACAACACATAACAGATGTCACAGTGTTCATTATTTATTCAACAAAAAGAGAGGCAGACTGGAGAAACTGTGTGGGACAAATTAAGCAGTTCTTTACAGCTTCAAAAGACGTTAAGAAGGTAATTAGCAACTAGGTACTGAAAATCAAATGCATGTAATTAGTAGACAATTACAGGATGTCCTACCTGCTTAAATAATTACAGAAGTGTCATGGTCTGCAGTGCTCAGTGTGTTACTGTAACGTTAGTATGGATAAAAGCTGTACTGTAAGAAAAACTAAACTTACAATAACAGAAAAAAATCAATAAGAAAAGAAATTCTTATATACAGTTCACTGAGTTTTATTTACAGACTTGTAACTTGTGGACAGATCAAGCCTGAAGTATTGACGCTTTCAGTTGGTGTATTAAAATTAATGTCTGCTGTTGATTTATTCACCCTCAGACCTTCTAAAATGTAGTTAAAAATTAAAGATTAAGTAGAACATTAAAGCTTGAAGTTGAACATGTTTTTTAATTTGTAACTGTGGTCCTAGGTATTCAAAACATGCACATCAATAACTGTCATTCCTTTGAGAGTCAGAGAACAAAAACTAAACAAAGCAAAACAACTGGTCTGTGTGAGAAACTGAACATTATTTACAGCATTCCTTTTATTCAAAGCCTTAGCAAATAGATCTTCAAATACTCTTCACGGAAGAAAAAAAAAAAATAATAAAATAAACAAAGATTTCTTTTATGGGTGAACTATCCTTTTAACAGGATTAATATCTCAATACAGATATACATAAGTCATTAATTCATTTTCTTTTCGACTTAGTTCCTTGATTAATCCGGGGTCGCCAAAGCGGGATAAACCGCCAACTTATCCAGCATACCCATCACTGGGAAACATCCATACACACTCACACACTACGGACAATTTAGCCTTCCCAATTCACCTGTACCACATGTCTTTGGACTGTGGGGGAAACCAGAGCACCCGGAGGAAACCCACGCAAACGCAGGGAGAACATGCAATCTCCACACAGAAATGCCAACTGACCCAGCCGAGGCTCGAACCAGCAACCTTCTTGCTGTGAGGCAACAGCACTACCTACTGCGCCACCACGTCACCCAGATATGAATAAGTAATAAATACATTTTATTTTGCCATCGAAAGGTTAGTTCAAGCTTTTAAATAAAAATAAAAACAAAAACTTTTTTTGTAATATCCTCTCAGGTCTTTATGGAGAAACATTGGTTTTTAAAAAGCCCCTATTTCGAGTTTTTAAAAATGAGCTTCCATGCAGTGTCTAACACAGCACTAAGTAAATGAAAACATTCAGCTGAGGATAAAATCTGAAAGCTGTGTTTTAAACTATTGATTAGACTCAGAGTTGAATAAATGAATCGTGTTTGGTTCAGATCTTTTGCCTGAATGCATTGACGTCGATCTGGTACCTCACCAAATATGTAGTACTGGATCCGATAGCACGCCTTTCCCTTCTGACACTAAGGAGAGACTGATCATGACACGAAGATGATGATCACTGACAGATGGAGATTCGGCTGGGGGAAAAAGGGTTAAAATTCATTCTCACAACAATACCACAGTCCAGCCAGCCTGATCTCACAAGTAAACGTAAGTATTTTACATTTTGTCAGTTTAGTGGCTAATTCAGTCGTACGAAATTGTACGATTTTAAAAAGGAGGCGTGGCACCTAAACCCACCCCTAAACCCAACCGCCATTGGGGGATGAGCAAATCGTACTAAATTGTACGAATTAGATCGTACCAATTCATATGAATTAGCCACTAAATCAAAAAGTTACTAATTGTCGTGAGATTGTGTTGGTATAGCCAACCTAGTGCTGTGTTTGTTCCTGCCATTTTTCTGATAATTTATACAATAACCTACGTTGCAATGTGGGATTCTTTGGCCGTTTGTTATTAAAGGAAGGAGCAGCAGAGACTATTATCCCAGCAGGCACACAATGACATATGATGTGAGTATTTGGTTATATTTTGGTTGCCACGTCAGGGTAAATGTCAGTTTAACATCAAATGACGTCATCTTAACGTCTTAATGTGACATCCATACAACATCAAAGTCTAACATCAGTTGACATTTGATCTTTGATTTGTTTAAATTTGTGGCATTAACTAACCAAAAGCCAACATCATATTAACGTCATAATGTAGCGTCCATACAATGTCAAAGTGTAACATCGGTAGACACTTTGGTTGGTTTTGGGTTGTGGAATTAATCAACCAAAATCCAAGGTCTGCCTGACGTTGGACATTGAAGTCTGTCTGACATTGGGTTCTGACGTCAATCCGATTTTCATTTCCAAAAAAAATCCAACATCCTGACAATGACAATCTGACATCAAGTTGATGTCCAATGCCTGCAGGGAGACTTTGTCAGACTTTGACAGGAACTTTGACAGGAACTTTGTCCATATGGACCTGTTTCTTCTACCTCCGGATTATAACATGCAAGTGTAATTAAAATGGTTGCCTTGTTTTGTGTAGTTTGAAAAATATGTGTTTAATTGTGTGTTGTAACTTGTAATCTCTTCACACGGCTTGTAATCATTTATATCTTATATGTCAGTACCTGTATTGTATTTCTCAGGTTAAATCTTTATGGGCTATTCACATATTGCATCCAAAACCACTTTGAAGCAATGCGTGCTTCTTCCTTTACAAAATTATTTGCATTTCTGAACTCACGATCCTCTGCCATTTGTCTTTGCTATGGCCACCATCAGCTGTTCCTCACACACTTGGCGCAGCCAATTTTCATAGTTAATTTTTTTTACATTTACATTTAGTCATTTAGCAGACGCTTTTAACCAAAGCGACTTACAAATGAGGACACGGAAGCAATTTACACAACTATAAGAGCAGCAGTGAACAAGTGCTGTAGGCAAGATTCAGGTATGTGAAGTCTAAGAAGCAAAGCATTAGTAATGTAAGTTTTTTTTTTTTGAGAGAGAGTACAGTTAGTGGTATAGCCAGAGAGGCAGTTACAGATTAGGAAGGAAAGTGGAGACTAAATAGTAACACAATACTAAATAAGACAGCAAGTGATTCTGCCGTTCTGATGCAGTTAGGGATTTTTTTACCATTTTGTGTGGATAATTACTGAATGTATGGCATTGTTATTACTTGGGGTTAGGTTTAAGATTAGAGTTAATGTGCTGGTGTTTAACTGCATTGCTTTGTTGCATTCCTGCATTGGGTCCTCAAATACACTGCCAGTGGTGGGTTTTCTCTGTCTTATGCTGAACCCAGTCAACCAATCACAACAGACTGGATCATCGACCAATCAGTGCAGATTCGCCTCACGCAAAGGATGGGTTTGGAAACAAATGAATATAGGAATCATTGGGATAATTAGGTAAAAGTAAATTCATATTATAAGACAATGAAAGTGTTTTTTGAACTTGTATATCAGCCTGTTGTTGGAGAACCCCAAATATTCAATTTAATTCAATTCAATTCAATTAACCTTTTTGTGTATAATGTAGATTGTGTCAAAGCAGCTTCAAATAGAAGATTATAGTAAATTAAAACAATGTAGTTCAGTTTTCAGTGTTTAAGTTCAGTTCAGTGTGGTTTAATAATCACTACTGAGAGTCCAAACACTTAAGAGCAAATCCATCGATGCGCAGCTCTACAGATCCCGAACCATGCAAGCTAATGGCGACAGCGGCGAGGAAAAAACTTCACCAATAGGCAAAAGTGAAGAATTAAAAAACCTTGAGAGAAACCAGGAAACCATTTCTCCACTGGCCAAACGTCTTGTGCAGAGCTGCAGTCAAGGCGCAGTCAATATGACCTTTTATAATACAAAATAGGGGCTCTTTAAAGCATAAGTTGTATGGATTTATTATGGTCTATGTTTAATGTTACCAGCCACATGAGAAAATAATTAGCAGTTTACTTCAGGCTTATTAAATTTATTGCAAAACAGTTTTTCGATTATAATGCTAAATTGCATTATCCATTTATCTTTTAAGAAATCCTTTTAATATCAACAAACCCAATATTGACCTGATTGTAGAAAATAAGTGGCATTTGTCCTCGCTAATTAAAGCTGCTACCAATTAAATCTGTAAAGAATATTATTTTGCTCTGCAATCTGACTTATGAAGCTATATTTTCAGACAGTGGCATAAAGTTCAAACTATGCGAAGGGAAATGAATCGCAAATCAAAACAGCTGTGGTTAGTACAGTAATGGTACAATTTTAATATTTATTTTTTTGTCAGTATGAACATAAAATACAGAAAATATACAGTGTGGTGTTCATGAGAAGGTAGCAAATACAGAAACTTATATCTCCATGAAGAAGCATCAAACCAAAGTGGAGTTGTGTGGTCATTATGCAGTGCATCACCACAAGCACTTCTTACCACCCTTCAAGCACAGTGGTAGAGAAGAGATGCTTTAGGCTTATTTTGGACCCGCAGGACCTGAGAAGCTTGCAGTGATTGAGTCGACCATGAACCCCATTTATACTAAAGTATTCAGCAGATAAATGTGAGTCCATCTATAGCTCAAATGAGATAAGGGTATATGACATGACACTGATCCCAAAAATACGTTTGAATTGCAGATAAATGAAACATAATGTTAAAGATTACAGACCTCCATCTCACTGTAATGCTGTGTGGGAGCCTTAAGGTGACATGAGATTAGATTTTTACTTTGCAGATTTGCTTTATTCAGCTTTGTAAATTAAATTGGCATTTATGTGACAGAATTGACCAGTTTGAATCGTGTGCCAGTTTATACGTTACCAGCGACTTCTTCAGGTGGGTCCATCTTCAAGCAAGCTATGGATTCATACCATAGCAAAGCAGTTATTGATAGTACCTTTCGCTTTTCTGCATTTTAACATTGAAGCGATCATACAATTCAGTGTGCTGTGTGTTTTGATGTAGTGGCTTTTTATATCAACAGTTTTATATATGAAGGGAATATCCCAGAAAGAGTGGACACTGACATCAAAATGGCATTTAAATAGCCCCAATTATGCATTATAAATGGTAATTTTTGGTTTTGGGGGTCTCCAACAACAGGCTGATATGCATGCAAGGTCAAAAAAACACTTTCATTGTCTTATATTATGCATTTATTTTTACTTAATTATCCCAAATACTCCCATATGATTTGTTCAGCGATTTATTTGTTCCTAAATCCCCCCTCAGTGTGATGCTAATCTGCACTGATTGGTCAGATGACACAGTCTGTTGTAACTGGTCTACTGCGCTCACCTCAAGACCCCCACCAATACTTATTAACATTGCTGAAGTAGTCAGAGTGCAGAGTGTATGTGTGAGCCCAATGCAGGAGTGCATTAAAGCATGGCAGTTAAACACCAGCATGTTGCTCTATTTATAATCATAAGTAATAACAAAGAAACACATGCAGTGTTAATCCACACAATGGCAAAAGCTGAACTATTTTAAAACTTGACCGCCGCACATGTGTAGGAACAGCTGACGGTGGCCATAGCAATAACAAACAGCAGAGGATCCAGAGCTCACATATGTTTTTTAATCAGTAAAGAAAGTGGCATGCATCACATTTTCAATGTGACTTTAGATGCAATATGTATAAAGAGTTAACCAGATCCAGTACAAGCTGCGTGGTGTGGTTACAAGTAACAAAACACAATTAAATACATATTTTGCAAGCTAGAGAAAACCAGGAGGTAACCATTTCAATCACACTTACTTACACTTGTGAACTGGAAGAAGAAACTGATCCATGAACTGTGTACAGGTAAAGTTCCTGTCAAGCTCTGACAAAGTCTCATACATCAATAGTCTTTTCATATCCTTCCTTTAACAAACGGCCAATGAATCCCCTATTGCAGGGTAGACCATTGCATTATTTGCCAGAACGTTTACTCATTAATGTTCACTCATCTTCAGTCATGATCAGTCCCACACACACCCGCACTCCGCTAGCTTTTGAAAGGAAAGGCATGTTCACGTTTGACCAGATCCAGTACTTCATATTTGGTATTGTTTCGTGTTGATGTCGATATGAACATGCAAAACATCCGGATGATCGATGAATCATTTAAACAGTTCTAAGTTGACTCTTCAGTTAAAAAAATCTATATTTTTGAACATGGGGCACTTTCAGATTTAAACCTCAGATGGATGTTTTCATTGCCTTAGAGCTGTGTTACACACTGCATGGAAGGTCATTTTCAAAAACCTATAGGCTCTTAATTTTAACATTTCATTTGTCTTAATCAAATCATCATCGAGCTGTGTTTGTCAGTGTTGTGTTGTTGATTTACACAATATCATCGAGCTGTGTTTGTCAGTGTTTTGTTGTTGATTTACACAATAACGCGATCAGTAGCTGCAGCTGAACATTTGTTAAATACACCACTGTCATTTTTTCATATGAATAAATGTTTGTTTGAATACATTTATATTGATAACGATGGGCTGTAATGTCATGATAAATTATATATTTTCATTTTATTAAAGGCCTGCTAAAATCATACATTATATATAATAATGTGGAAACAGCTTCAAATAATTCTTCATGTCAGTCATACAGACCAAATTCAGCAGAATTCCAAGGCTTGATTGAGCACTTTGTGTGTGCTGATTTGGTTTAGCTGCTCCTCCAGATTGGATTGCCATTCCTGAACCTGCATCCTCAGAGGGGGTGGGGGAGCAGCAGCTCATTAGCATTTAAAGAGATATGTAGGGAAACAACTCACTGTGGACTGAGGTGTTTTTGACAGTGTTTATTCACAGTATGGATAAATGTAATCAAAGTAACTTATAGACTTTTTTAGAATCATTATCACTCATAGACTAAAGAATTATGTGTAATCAACTTGTGTAAAATAGGTATCCGATGTCGCCTTTAACATTGGATAAAGTATGTTTACATGGCAAACTGATATCAGTGATGACATGCATACACATATATTCTGTATACATAATAATTGAAATATATATATATATATATATATATATATATATATATATATTTTTTTTTTTTTTTTCCAACACATTACTAAACATAAGTTTGATTAACTCATTTCTAATAACTGATTTATTTTATCTTTGCCATGATGACAGTGAATAATATTTGACTAGATATTTTTCATAACACTTAAATACAGCTTAAAGTCACATTTAAAGGCTTAACTAGGTTAATTAGGTTAACTAGGCAGGTTAGGGTAATAAGGCAAGTAATTGTATAATGTTGGTTTGTTCTGTAGTCTATCGAAAAAAAAATAGCTTAAAGGGGCTAATAGTTTTGTCCCTAAAATGTTTTTAAAAAATGTAAAACTGCTTTTATTCTAGCTAAAATAAAACAAATAGAACTTTCTCCAGAAGAAAAAATATTATCAGACATACTGTGGAAATGTCCTTGCTCTGTTAAACATAATTTGGGAAATACTTATAATAAATATATATAAAAAAAAGAATAAATAAAATCTCCACTTGGGTTTGCTTGTAGGGCACAATAAAACCTAAATAAATAAATAAATGAATGAATAAATATATAAATAGATAAAATGTTTGCTTAATGTTTGGCTTTTTGCATGTAGATGCACATTGTGCCTCTGCATTGTAAAGCGAACAAATTCAATTAAATCGCAGTATGCCCAATTTGACAAATGCAACTTTGACTATTGATTTTAAATATGGTGCAGCTCATGTGCTATTAATTTAAACAGATGTTTCTTAATTTTTCTATACTTCATGCATATTTTTAATACCTTTTCACCAAAAACATGATGTTAATTCATTCATTCATTCCACTAAATCTGGGTGAAATTTTAAAGGCAAAACATGCTTTGAAAACACTATTTTTGAGACCAGTATAGGGCCAAAGATATTCATGTGCTGAGCTCCAGCTTGCCTCTATTTCACACTGTGCAAAATGAAAGCAGACGGGTGTATGCAGTTGCAGTTCTCTGGTGGTAATGCCCCTGGACCCTAGACAAAAATCTGGGCTCAGCACATAATGGTTACAAATCTTCCAAAACACATTAGGCTACCAGCTCCTCTTGCTACAGTAACTATTGTTCTGCCAAAGCATTTGTCACACCTGTCCTCCTCTACAACCCACAGACCCTTGGGTATGCATTCTATGTAATACGAATTTGTTGATGTGACAGCTTGTCGTAAGATTTCTATTCCTCAATAATAAATCTGTTTATTCATTTATTTTTTTAAATAGGTAAAGGTTGCAATTTTAATGCAACTGACCTATAAATTATTCAGACATGGCCATATCAAATTAAAATACTGTGAGGAATATCAGAAGCGGTTTTTGTTCTTTTCAAGACTTCATACACAAAGCAATGTTGTGTTTATTTTTAGCACTGAATAATCTTGTCAAGTTTTACACAGCCTTAAATGTGCCCTGAAATGTCTTGAAATGTGCAACTTTGTTTGATATTTGACAACTTTGTTTGAATTTCAAATGAAACAAAATAGGGTGGAACATTTGCTTAGCTCCTCCTCTTTTTTAAAATTGCCATTTTGTTTATATCACAGCTCTCCCAGTCAGAGTTTCTAAAGTGCATCTGTTTCATGACAACCACAGACAACCATTTTCTGTTCTAAAATACAACATTTAATGTAATGCTTTTTGTCTGCGACGAATTATCTGCTTCATGCTGTCATCTCTCTAGACCGGAACAGACTGTGTGTGTTGCTTCAGTAGTTCACATGACATTAACACAAAACCAGACTTCATTCACCCAATGGAAAGCATTGCGCTGTCTGAACCGTTCATCCTCTATATGTGCCATCAACCATTTAATAAAAACTGTAGATTTGTGTAAGAGACATTATTATTAGGGTCATAGATTTCTTGCAACCATTTGGGAGACAATTGACATAAAATTTAAAAAGGGTAATTTTTGAATGGAACACAAATAATGCAATTAAAATGGTCCTTGTAAAAATATGCATAGACATGAAAGCCTTTCTACTGTTGGTGTAATGCTGTGTTCACACTAGACGCGGAACACGCGTATAAATCTCGCTATTCGCGCAAAAATAGATGCGTGAACATTTGAGTTTACTCGCTTCATTCACTTGTGAAAATCCGCTTTGTTCGCACGTCAAATCCACTTCATTCGCGCATCAAATTCACTTCAGAACAGATGCAGATCCACGTCATGGGCAGGGCTTCTGTCTACCCGATGACTGTAGCTTCGTTGCTAAATGGCTAACATGGATTTTATTGAGAAAATAACAGTGTTTATGTGCTTTATGAAGGCTGAAAAACAACGTTGATACACGTAGGGCCGTGTCTGAGTCCCCTAGATCCTTTCAGAGGTGCAGAGGTGAGCTCATAAACTCCTCCAGAAACTTAACCTGGATGATGGAGGCTTTCAGCGGTGCTTCTGACTGAGCCGAGCCCAGTTTGATGAACTGTTGTCGGTGTCGGCTGGAGGATTTCCCCCTGGACACCAACAACAGGCTATACGTCACAGTCCCGCCCCCACAAGAGCAAGCACCTGATTGGTTAACACTGCGCGAATGTCTGCTGAAGTTCAGATTTTTGAACACGAGCGATTCTCGCGTTAAGCGTGTCAAACGAGCAAAACGCTCAATTCGTGCGTATCACACCATTCCCGTGTATCGCACCGCAGGATGTCTATTTGCGTCTTTGGATTGACTTAACATGTAAATCACTCGCGCTTGATGTGCGCTCCATGTCTGGTGTGAACACAGCATTACACGGAGACCAGCTACTATTATATATTACCTTCCACATGGAGGTAAGCGGTCAACTGGTAAGCGAGAAAAGGAATGGTGTCATATTGCCCCATAGTGTTCGTTTTAAAGATGAAATGCAGCCATATTTTCCTCTGGATACATATTTCGTGATCTCCAGAAATGTATTTAGGGCTACGTTTTCAGAATGAGCCTATATTGGTCATGCCCATTGTAGAGATTACTATCTGTCATGTAGGTAACATTATTGCTAGAATGTGTCTGTACTTAAAGGCAAAGCTCACCCAAACATGAAAATTTACTCACTATTTACGCATCATCAAGTGGGTTTAAATCTTTATGATTTGCTCTCTTCTGTTTAACACAAACAGAGATATTTTGAAGAAAGCTGTAAATCTTTAACCACTGACATCCATAGTAGGAAAATACAAATACTATAGAACTTAACAGTTACAGATTTCCATCTTTCCTTAAAATGTCTTCTTTTGTGTTCAACAGAAAAAAACAAACTCAAACAAGTTTGAAACAAGTGAAGCGAAAGTAAATATGACAGAATGTTCCCATTTTTTTGGTGAACTATCAGTTTAATAATAATTCTGATAAAATAATCACTACAGCTGATGTTTATTAAATGAAAAAAAGCTAGGTGCTAGAGTAGAGGAGACTTGACCGGCCTGCCCAGAGTCCTGAATTCAAACTGATATACTGTTACACCAAGATGAATTAGAGAATGCAAGCCAGGGCTTCTCATACAACTTCAAGGCTTGACTCCACAAACTTCACTTCTATAAGAATGGTCAAAAATCTCACAAACACACTTTTTGTGGAAGGCCTGAAAGAAGAGTGGAAGCTATTGTAGCAGCAAAGATTGAGCTAATTTTATATTGTAAATATTGTAACTGAGAATGCTGGTCAACGGGGTTGAGGATCCACGTGCAGTTTATTTATAAGATTAGTCAGGCAGGCAATGGTCAAACAGGAGTAAACAGATACATGCAGATAATACAGAATCAGGGTCAATAAACAGGCATGCAGTTGTTACAGTCGGTAGGCAGGATAAAAGAGGAAACAAAGCAAGGGTCAAAACACAGCTAGAAAATGCGTCGTAATGTCACAGTTTTAACAGATAACAAGACTCTGCAAAGTCTATGTGTTTGTGTCCTGTATAAATTCATTCAATTTTATTTTGGCTTAGTATCTTTATTAACCTGGGGTCACCACAGCAGAATGAACCGTCAACTTATCCAGCATATGTTTTACACGACGGATGCCCTTCCAGCTGCAACCCATCACTGGGAAACATTCATACACACTCATTCACACACATAAACAACAGACAATTTAGCCTACCCAATTCACCTATACCACATGTCTTTGGACTAGTGGGGGAAACCAGGGACACGATGCAAACTCCACACAGAAACACCAACTCGAACCAGTCGAGGCTCGAACCAGTGACCTTCTTGCTGTGAGGCGAATGTGCTACCCACTGCGCCACCGTGCAGCTGCAGTAAATATGGTCCATGTAATCTGTCTTTGAGCAACTCCTAGCTGTGTGTGTAATCAAAGAAGAACTGGAACAGGTGTGAGTGTGTGGTGCATGACAGGATTTGTAGTTCTTCAGCAATCTGTATGGACTAGATCGCTGGTGATTGTGACAAGTATAAACCCTAGGCATTACATTTTATGTAAATGCAGATGTCCCAAATTGTTTCGCAATATAGTTTATATACCAGCCTGTACTATGTACTATTCATGACTGAACTGTTCTTTCAGATAAAGTAGATTTATCTGTTATTGAGGACCTGGGATTTTTCCCCTTCCACTAACCCTTATTGTGTGTTGGTTAGCAGATACACTCACCAGCCACTTTATTAGGTACACCTGTCCAACTGGTAGTTAATGTAAATTTCTAATCAGCCAATCATATGGCAGCAACTCAATGCATTTAGGCATGTAGACATGGTCTGCTGCAGTTCAAACTGAGCATCAGAATGGGTGAGACAGGTGATTTAAGTAACTTTGAATGGCATGGTTGTTGGTGCCAGACAGACACTATTTCAGAAACTGCTGATCTACTAGGATTTTCATGCATAGCCATATCTAGGGTTTACAGAATAGTCAGGAAAAAGAGAAAATATCTAGTGAGCAGCAGTTCTGTGGGCGCAAATGTCTTGGTGATGCCAGAGGTCAAAAGAGAATGGCCAGACTGGTTCCAGCTGATAGAAAGGCAACAGTAACTCAAATAACCACTCGTTACAACCGAGGTATGCAGAAGAGCATCTCTGAATGCACAACACGTCCAACCTTGAGGCGGATGGGCTACAGCAGCAGAAGACCACACCGGGTGCCACTCATGTCAGCTAAGAACAGAAAACTGAGGATACAATTCGCACAGGCTCACCAAAATTGGACAATAGAAGATTGGAAAAACGTTGCATGGTTTGATGAGTCTTGATTTCTGCTGCAACATTTTGATAGTAGGGTCAGAATTTGGCATCAACAACATGAAAGCATTAATCCATCCTCCCTTGTGTCAACGGTTCAGGCTGGTGGTGGTGGTGTAATGGAGTGGGGGATATTATCTTGGAACACTTTGGATCCAGTAGTACAAACTGAGAATTGTGTTAATGCCACAGCCTACCTGAGTATTGTTGCTGACCATGTCCATCTCTTTAGGACCACAGTGTACCCATCTTCTGATGGCTACTTCCAGCAGGATAACACGCCATGTCATTAAGTGCAAATCATCTTAGACTGGTTTCTTGAACATGACAATGACTTCACTGTACTCAAATGGCCTCCACAGTCACCAGAACTCAATCCAATAGAGCACCTTTGGGATGTGATGGAACCGATAAATCTGCAGCAACTTTGTGATGCTATCATGTCAATATGGAGCAAAATCTCTGAGAAATATTTCCAGTACCTTGTTGAATCTATGCCAAGAAGGATTAAATCAGTTCTGAAGGCAAAAGGGGGTCCAACCTGAATAGAGGGGCTGGCGAGTGTAGCTGTGTTGACACTTTTTCATCACAGAATACTTGCATGTTTTAGGCCTGTGATTTGTTTCCTCTTCCACTTTACTGTGTGTGTGTGGTTAGCAGATATCTTGCAGTGCTTGAGAGAATTGGCTGCTCTTTACTTACTTTTGACCCTCTGTTGCATCATTACTTGTGGTTTAGTCCTGCAATGAGTATGGATTCTCAGAGCTAAATCGTCCATACATCATGATGTTTCAAAGTGTTTTACAGATAATTTCAAACTAATGCCACCCAAGAATATAGCCATATTTTTCTACCATGCTTGATTAAAATTGCATTTACCTGGGGCTTCTATAGCAATCATGTTGCCAGCTGTTGTTTTTATTTTACTTGTAAAATAACTCAACACTTTATACTTTTGGATTAAAACAACATCACAGTCAGTCATATCTAAGCCAAATGAGTAATGCTTGGGAAAACATTTTGGTTTATTCATCAAACTGAACAGCATCAGGTATGTTTAACCTTGAAGCAGTTTGAAAAATATCATGTTATATAATGGTAGGTTATAATACATATAATGTTATATATCCTAGGGTGTTCTATATGCCTGCGCAGGTATTAGTTTTCTTTTTTTAATATGGTGTCTTGAATGGTGTATAAAATATTGCTAGGTGGTTATGAATTAGCATGTTTTACGATGTTGCGAACACATTGCTAGCATGCTTTTGAGCATGATTTAGTATTTTGTTACAATTAGTACTCTTATTCAGGTAACACTACAATAATAGTATATGAATAATGATGTGTTAATATGTAAACTAAACATTACTTTATTATGAACTAATGTTGGGTTAAGTCATGTGCTAATCATGAACTAACTTTAACTACAACATGAGTCATGAGTTGATATGTGAATAATTGCTACCTTGATTATTAATACTTGCTTATTTGTTAATTCATTACCACATTAGTTTGTCTAATTTAACCATAATGGATTCATGATATGTTAATGTATAATTAAATAGTGACTTTACTTGGAGGGGCACATCATCATTAACCCACTCTTAAACTCCTTATGCATGTCCATCTAGAGTTTACACTGATTAAAAATGGAAAAGTGTTCTGTCAACATCAACATGAACAGTTTAAACACAGGAGTTCATGAGTAGTTAAGGATTGGTTAATGGTGATGTGCGCCTCCAAGTAAAGTCACCATTTAATTAGTCATGACATAATTATACATTAACAGCTCATGAGTTCATGTTGGTTACATTAAGCGTAAACTTAAATGTTAATTAGTACATTCATTCTATATATATATATATATATATATATATATATATATATATATATATATATATATATATATATATATATATATATTTAAAATTGTTCATAGATCAATATATCCTATATGTGGATATTACGTTTCATTGTCTGCGCATGCGCACATCCTTAACACACAAATATTGTGAAGGTCATTGCAAGGAAAGCAAGCACCTGCATTTGCTTAACAAATAGTTATTATTCAATACTTCACAGTCATAATTAAGCACTTTATTGACCTTCCATGGAGTTTTGAGTCACTCATTGTGGTCAATAAATATGTATGTAATGCTGGTTTACTCTTGTGTGCTGTGTGGGTTTTTTTTTTTTTTTTTTTGGATAAGGTCCCCGTGTCTAACCTGATTCTATCTCAGAAGAACATGAGTTCTCATTAGAGGAACAAGGAGACACCTGCCTCCTGAATATTTTTGGATTTCTATTTGTGTTTGACCTTGACTGGCTATATCACAATGGTCTCATTATGCTGTCTGTAGGAATAAAAAAGACAGAGTTTCCTTAGACTGGCTATCCTCTGTAAGAGACTGTAATATTTGAATATTTAACATGGCTTCTGGTTATTTACTTCACAGCTTTATGCATATTCAGTATCAATGTTTCAATTCAAGTAATAAAAAACCGTAACAATACAATTGTCCTCTGGGATTACTCTGAAGTTTGGAGGGATTTCTCTCTCACTCTCTCTCTCTTTCTCTGTATGTGTGTGTGTGCGCAAGTGTAGAAAAGAGGATGATACCTGCAGAGCATAGACCTGTGGGCTGGAATGATTTGGTAAACAAAAATTTTGAACTGCCATTCAGACTGAAGTGAGATTGTGACAGTTGCCTGAAGCTCAAATATGGGGCATCAGTATTCACTGGCCTGGCTCTTCCTGTCAGACCTCTTTACTTTTTACTCACATTTAACCTCTTGCTGCTGAAAGTCAAAAGTGTTTAAAGCAGTGCAATCCTTAGTGAATGTGTGTGATGGAGTGCACTGTATGTGTATGGACATGGGATTCAACATGTAGGTTGAGATTGAGTAAGTCATCTCCTAGTACGCATTATCACTCTTCAGGACCATATGCCTGCCAGTTGACAAAATACTCTAGTCTCCCAGCACGATGCCAAGAACTCAGGATTTCCTTGAAGTCAGTGTGTTTAGTTTTCAAGGGTGAGCTTGATGGTGAGTAGTTCTCTATTTTCAATATCATAATTTAGGTCTGCCAGGGAGAGTTTCCTGGAGAAGGCACATGAATTGAGACTAGAAAGATTTTCTATGACAAGATGGCTCTTATGTCAACTTCTACCCCAAACAGTTTTTGAGGATGTCAATATCAGTGTCAATTTTATTTATATAGCACTATTAAACACAACCGAAGTTTGACCAATGTGCTGAACTATACAAATCACAAAGAAAAAGGTATAACATTATAGCTAAATCAAACAAATCTCACTTATAAAATGTTAAATCAAAAAGGTAAGTTTTCAACCTACATTTAATAACAGACAGAGATGATATAGACCAAATACAGAGGGGCAGAGTATTCCACAAGGTAGGACCAGCTACTGCAAAAGCCCGGTCAACCCTGCATTTCACCCTTGATTTTAGGATGCAGAACAGTCTCTGGTTAGATGACCGAAGAGACCGACCAGGCTGATGTTCAGTCAACAGGTCTGACAGGTAGGAAGGAGCCAGGCCATTTAGTGATTTAAAAACCACGAGAAGAATTTTAAAAGTGACACGCCTTTGCACAGGCAACCAGTGCAAAGAGCGTAAGACTGGTGTGATGTGGTTATATTTTTTGGTACCGGTTAAAAGCCTTGCAGCAGCATTTTGAACTAACTATAGGTGGGATAGAGTTATCTGATCCCAAAATATAGTGAATTACAGTAGTCCAATCTGGAAGTAATGAAAGCTAAAAAAAAATTTCTAGATAAAATACGTTTGACTGTTTTTAAAAGTCGAAGCTGAAAAAAGCAGGATTTGACCACTGCATTAATTTGTTTATCAAATCTCAAGCCATCATCAAAGATAACACCCAGAATTTTTACCCAAGGCTTCACAGAAAAATTTGATTTACCAAGATTTACTGGTGGTGTCCTAGAAGAATTTGACAGGCCGAACAACATTATTTCACTTTTACTCTCATTAAAATCTAGAAAGTTCAAAGACAACCAGGCTTTCACATCCGACAAGCAAGACATAAGAGTCTCCAATCCACTTGAACTTGGTTTTAAGCGCAGGATTAGAATAGGCCAGAAGTGGAGCCTTAGTTAACACTTTCTGGAGAGTCTTGATGGCCACAGTAACATTGGTGTTTCAGGATAGAGTTGGGTATTGTGTTTGAGTAGGTTGGTGGGTGGAACTCATAGAACAGTAATCTTTAAAAAAATGACGATTGAAATTGGAAAAACTCATGATTCTTTGAATTTCTTTGATTGAGTTGGATTGTGGCCATGTTCTGATAGCTTCCACCTTCCCCTCATTCCATCTTGATCCATACAGCAATCCATACAACATCATGATCAGAAATGGTTAGTAGGGCATAATCATTAAGGATTTTGAAGTTCAGCAAAACATTGAAGAAAAGAGCTCTTGCCCCACTTCAGGACCGCTGTTTGACCGTAAGATGGGAAATGAACCATGAGTGCCCTACAACTTTCGCAATTGTTGATGTTCAATTGTGTTCAGTTGATGTTCGGTTGAAAACAGATAAGTGTAATCTACTTGCATGGGTTCTGAAGAAACCACATTTACCATAGCTTGTGGTGAATGAATGAAACACACATGTATGACGTGAAGGAGTTGACAACAATATAATCATATACACTGGGTCAATCGGTAGAGGACAGGTGCGTGTGATCTATTTGCATGGGTTCTGATTCTGGAGAGTTGGGACTTTCTGACTGTTGTAACTGTATAGCTGTAACTTACTGTAGTAATTCCTCCATGCAGGCTGGATTACATTTAAAAAATAAAAAATAAAATAAATAAATAAATAATGACCATATAAATTGGAAAAACCCATGATTCTTTGAATTTCTTTAATTGAGTTGGATTGTGGCCAGGCTTCCACCTTCCTTTCCTCCATCTTGATCCATACAGCAATCCATACAACATCACGAGTTACTCATGATGGTTAGAAGGGCATAATCATTATGGATTTTGAAGTTTAGCAAAACATAGAAGAAAATAATTCTTGCCTCATTTCAGGTCTACCCCAGCTGTGAAGCAATTAGCAGTTAGATTGGACCCACAAGGTATGGATTGTATCTTGTATGGGATCTCACTGAGTCTCTTTTTGAGCTGGAGCTTTCACCATGAAGTTACCGGTTGACCCAGAGGAGGATGTGAAATCAAGAGTTATACAACAGTGGTTAATGCTCATACATTTACAGAGGAAGAGGAAACCACAATCACCATAGGTCATGATGTGATTGAATAAATCAATATAATCATATACCCTGGTCCATTGGAGTTGATATTCGGTCTAGGACAGATGAGTGTGATCTGTTTGCATGGGTTCTGATTCTGAAGAGCTGGGACTTTCGGACTGGTGTAACTATATAGCTGCAACTTACTGTGGTAATTCCTCCATGCAGCTTGGATTATGTTTGCAATGCAGATGGAAAGCTAGATGAATGTCTCAAGCCTGATGGTGTTTTCATAAGCGTATAGATGCAACTGTAGAAAGGTTTCCAATCATTGGCAATAAGTGTTAAACATGGAGCACTCATTCCAGCTACTGAGTGCTAAAAGGGTTTGAAAAATTACATAATCTTGTGTTGAAATCTTTGAAAATCCTTATTTAATATTAAATAAAAGCTAGCACCTAATTAACATATCTCCTGCAGTTTGTCCGAACACCTCTTTGAAGTAAATAAAGAATGTATCCAGTGTTTTTGAATTGCTTGGCCATTTTGTTGCAACAATGATTCAGCCCATTGAAGCACTTGACCTTTTAACAAGGAGAAAATAATGGAAATTCTAGTTCTGTCCGTGGGGAAATGGTGGAGTTGCATCTCAACTGCAGGAGGAAGCCACAGTAGTCATCCGCTGACCCAGAGTAGGGCAATGGATTGACCATGAGATAGATGAGGTAAATTGGTCCTGTTGAGGAAGAAGTGGATGCAGAAGTGGTTGCTGTTAAAGGTGATGAAAGGTCATCACTGGCAATAAACACTAATACTTTATTTCTTTTGCCATTGCCCATTGAACGGGTACTTTAAACTGTCCTCTACTCAAATTTATAAGATGTTGTTTTTTAAGAAGTTTTGTTCTCATGGGTTTGACAACTTTTCCACCTGAACTCTTTTCCTTCCACTGATGAGACAACTTATCAATAATAAAAAAACAATTAAAAAACAAAAACCAAAAAAAACATTTCCATTGACTGCCATTTACAGTATGAGTATTCATGGCAGTCCTAAACTGCAAGCTCTAATGCATGTCCTGTCACATGTTGCAGTGCCCTCTTTTGGACACTTGAGGGCACTAGCTTGTTTTGTAGTTTAACTTCATTTCCTATAATACTTTGCACTTCTGATTGTATTCTGTTTCAGCTGTTTCTTGTTTGTTAATTTAGTCCTGTCTTCATAAACCCTTTTGTCTTGTGTTTTAGTTGCCTTAGGATTTTGTTAGCACCTCATGCCTGGTATGTTTGTTTGGTTATCTAGTTTTGTATTTGCTTAATCTTGGATTCTTGTTGGTTTTTTGTTAACATTCCTACCCTGTTTTTTGTAGTCGCCTATTTTGGGATTTTTTGTTAGTTCTTTTGTCTGGTCTCAGTTTTAGATTTTTGTATCTTGTTTGTAGTTCCTGTGCTAGATTAGGAACCCTTGTTTTTGTCAAAATAAATTGCTGCACTTGGATTTTTGTGTTTTGTGACTCCCCACCTCGTGACATAATCCTAAGGCCATTCAGATCCAGCAGCAGAATTTATTTTTTATTTTGGAGGATGAGTTTCCAGATTCTTTCGCCTGCAACTGAGGAGCGATTGCTTCGTCTCCAGGCATTGGTGGCAGAACGCCAACAGGGTTTGGAGGTAGGAGCCTTTGCCCAGTCATTTTGGACTTTGTCAATGAGACTGAGACTGTCTGACTATGAACTTATCAGGATCTTTAATCAATGTCTGAATCATCCTTTATCTTTGAAAGAGATGGAGGATCTGAAGATTTTTCAATTTTGGGATTTTGTCATACACCTTAAGTGTAATAGTTTAGAGTTTGATTCTTTTTCCAAAATGGTCATCACCACCGAATCTCCTCCCCGAACAACCATTATTCCAGAGTGTGTCACGGAGGCTGTTGAATGTTTTGACACTCTTTCTAATATTCTTGCCAGTGTTAAGTCTCCGCCTAAATTGATTGATCATTTAGAATCTCAGCCTAAAGTGATCACTAGTCCAGAGACTGAGTTTACCATTTCTCGAGGACCTCTTTCGATGATGGCTAATGATATGGAGGCTCTCCTTAAAAGATTTGCTATTCATGAACCATTCCGTAAGATGGCCATTACTCCAGATTTTTTTGCCCAGGATTCTCACCACCTTGCAGCCTTTGCCCAAGGTGATCAGCAGTTCAGAGGTTTTGGTCCATGTTCCTGCTCATATAAAAGTTCAGCCTGAGATGACTGCCAGTTTAGTATCTGCTCCAGAAATCGCCTTTGAGTCCTCGTCCTCAATTGTTGTTGAACTGTTTTCTATTTTTTTCTGACTCTTTTTCAAGACTCATTGAACCTTACATTTCTAATATTGTTGAGTCTTCATTTTTAAGTTTCTTTGAGTCAAGCGCCAGTGAGCCTTCGCCCTCAAGCGCCAGTGAGCCTTCGCCCTCAAGCGCCAGTGAGCCTTCGCCCTCAAGCGCCAGTGAGCCTTCGCCCTCAAGCGAGCCCTGGTTCTCAAGCGCCAGTGAGCCTTCGTTCTCAAGCGAGCCCTCGTTCTCAAGCGCCAGTGAGTCTTCGTTCTCAAGCGAGCCCTCGTTCTCAAGCGCCAGTGAGCCTTCGTTCTCAAGCGAGCCCTCGTTCTCAAGCGCCAGTGAGCCTTCGTTCTCAAGCGAGCCCTCGTTCTCAAGCGCCAGTGAGCCTTCGTTCTCAAGCGAGCCCTCGTTCTCAAGCGCCAGTGAGCCTTCGTTCTCAAGCGAGCCCTGGTATGTTTGTTTGGTTATCTAGTTTTGTATTTGCTTAATCTTGGATTCTTGTTGGTTTTTCTTAACATTCCTACCCTGTTTTTTGTAGTCGCCTATTTTGGGATTTTTTGTTAGTTCTTTTGTCTGGTCTGTTCTAGATTTTTGTATCTTGTTTGTAGTTCCTGTGCTAGATTAGGAACCATTGTTTTTGTCAAAATAAATTGCTGCACTTGGATTTTTGTGTTTTGTGACTCCCCACCTCGTGACATGTCCTGAGTGAAATACAGGAATTCTCTGTCTCCTGGGAATGAAAGAAGATAAGAGAAAGCGAAAGTAAGATTGTGGTTAAAAATGAAGAGTTATTCAACATTCCTTTGGCATAATACCTTCAACCTCCTCCCCACAACACCTTACAACTTCACATTAGCTTGTTGTTCTTTATTAACATCTACCACAACCCATAAACCAACCTAGTTGTGTTGTAATCCCTCCCAATTGAAGGTCTCCAGGCTGCAGCAATACCTACTTGAAAACATTTGCAGAGAAAAAGTTAAAGGAATGCAGTGGTCCCTCGCCATAACACGCTTCACCTTTCACAGTCTCGCAGTTTCACAGATTTTTTTTTATGCAATTTGTCTTTTTTTTTTCTTCACTGGGCTTTGTGTGCTGTGTTCTGATTGACTGTAGACCACTGTCAATCAATCTCCTCCATGCCGTGTCTCCTGTACAGCACAGAATGCGTTCAGCTTGCCAAATTGACTTAAATCTCTGATCGCCAGCAGTGTGACTCTGAAGTGCTGGACTGTATGTTTGCAAGTTTTCTCCCCATCAAATACCACAATGACGAAGAAATGTTCTGCGCCATGAAAGGGACCAGCGGTAGCTCTCAAAAGGCAGAGGAAGATGCTAACCATCTCTCAAAAAGTTGGACTTCTGGACATGCTAAAGGAAGGTGCACTGTAAAACCCAACAGTCAATTTTATCAAATTAAATAAGTGTAGTTAACTCAAAATTTAATGAACTTTAATTCTACTAACTTGAAAATGGTTTTGAACACACTGTTGAAGGTAATGAGTTAATTAATTACCTCATGAGTCATTACTTCAGCTTAAATAGAGTAAGTTTACAGTACTCATTAGGATAATTTTATTTTATTAACTCAAATGGTTTGTTGCAATCGCTTTCCTCAAATGCTTTGAGTTGCCTTAAATTATTGGGTTTTACAGGACTCAGTTGGTTTGAGTTCTCTTCATTTATTGGGTTTCACTGTGCTCAAATTTCTCCATTTACTTAAATGGATTAAGTTCACATTAGGATTAGCTTTTGCACTTAAATGGTTTGTTGCAACCGTTTTCCTCAAACAGTTTGAGTTGACTTTACTTTTTGAGTTTCCATGGTAGAAGTTATGCAAGTCTTTAAACAAGAGAGAAAAGTGTGAAAATGTTAATGCCCATCAGAGGAAATGTTGTAGTAAGGGGCTTTATAGCCTTAAAACATCAATAATAGTTGTAAAAAATAAAGCGACTACTGCAGGCTATTTTTAGAATGTAACTCCCACGATTAATGAGGGACCACTGTATTCTGTCAGTAAACATTATTGTTGTACATACCTTCTTTTTTAAAACAAAATTGTAAACCCAGAGAGGACACTAATGTAAATCGAGCTCTTTTTAAGCCACAGAAAACTCGTACTCTTTCCACAGTGCAGAAGAAATACATTCTGCTTTTCCCTGTAGGTTACAGCTAACACAGAGATGCAGTCCTTTTTTTTTGACACTGCTCCCAACATTTCTTTTTTGTTCTCTGTAACAGTTAATACCCAAATTTCTGAACCACAAACAAAGAAAATCTCAAGTGCCGGTTCCCAATCTGTCTTGGCCAGCCGAAGGGTAAAATTTCCGCTATATAATGCTAATTAATTATATGTTAGCTGAAAACAAAGCTGGGCTTTGAAACTAGCTGCTTGGTGAAGGCTAAGAGAATAAATTATATCCTCAAGGATGCGTCTGTAAGCAGGGCAAGCAATAAAAATAAAGGTGAACTAGATTCAGAAGCATGAGCAAATGTGACAGCCCTCAAATGTATGAAGTTTAAACCATTACAAGACAAAAGAGCAAAGTTAACAAGGACCAGTTGTTCTTTTCTGTGTGATTAGAGAATTTGTTTTCATTTGGATTATTGCAGCAAACAGCACAGTACATTGCAAACACATGCGTACACACTAATATATAAACATTTTGACTCCATATTGACTGAAAGCAGCTCTGTAAACCCTAAATCTCAGATAGTTATCAGTAGAATAAAGTGTCAGCAATGAATCATCTAAAATTGTAATAAATAGCAACTTTAGTATACATTCTATCCGTTACATTGTGAAAAGATACCTTAACTCTGAACTTCGCCTCACAGCAAGAACTTCGCTGATTCGAGTCTCAGCTGGGCCAGTCGTCATTTCTGTTTGGAGTTTGCATGTTCTCCCCGTGTTCACATAGGGTTTCCTCTGGGTGCTTCTTTTACCCCCACAGTCCAAAGGCATGCAGTATAGGTGAATTGAATAAACTAAATTGGTTGTGGTGTATGAATGTGAACGAGTGTGTATGGGTGTTTCCCAGTACTGGGTTGCGACTGGTAGGGCATCTGCTGCTTAAAACACGTGTCGGAATAGTTGGTGGTTTATTCCACCTCTGAAATAGAGACTAAGCCGAAAGAAAATGAATGAATGAAAGGTAACCTAATATGGTCCAGTTTATTCAGCAAAACATAATTAATATCTTAATTAAAGCCAGTTAATTGGGATGTTACCACATGCAGCATATTTTTAGTTTACCTGACAAAAAGCTGAATAAATGCTTTTTGCATTTTATTTCTCGTCCTATCTCACCCTGCTGCACTTTCCTTACATCCTCTTTCTCTGTGGAGGCAGTGTGAGGAAAACTGACACTCCTATTACCTGCTGGCAATGTTCAGGACACCCCTCTACCTGGTCCTGTCCTTGGGTTGTGACATTTTTCCTTTTAGTTCCCTGCAGATTTACAGACGGCACTGGCTGCTGAGCAGGCCACTCTATAAATACATCTCCTCTCAATTACTGCGGCCGCCCGGCAGCTCAGGCCCTCGCCTAGTGTGTGTGTCTTCATCCCACGGGTCCTGGTGTTGTAGATCAGGAGCCTGGACCTGCGATGGCAAACCTGTTATCAATCTCGGTTATCGCCTCCCTATGGCAGCCCACGGTTGGCATTTTTGCTCACCTGATTTGTGAGCATGTTGATTACTGAGGAAAACCGATACAAATTAATGTGTTTACACCTGTTTTGGTTGCAAAAAAGTCTTTAGTAAAATATGGTGATCAGCAGAGGTGACTGCTAAATATGTTAGCCTGTGTAAAGCTGAGAGCTGTTTTATAAAAGAAAAAAAAAATCATAGGCACGGAAGTGGTAAACAAAGAAATGAATGTAGAATGCATGAAGGTGCAGAAATTCAGAACAAATGCCAAAAACAAGAGCTGCTGAAGCAAGCGCGTTCAGTGGAAGTCATTAAAAAGAGTAGTTCCTACCTTTTCTGAATTCCATTGAGTTTTGTCGGTGTAAGCAAGTGTAGTCAGATTGATTGAAAAAAGGATCCAGTGTTATGAGAACACCCCTCACAAATCTCATAATTAAATCAATTAAATTAACATTTTATATAGGAAGCTTTGCAATGTTATATTATATTATATAACTGAAACCAAATCTGGAGCTAACAAAATAGCTTATGATAAAAGTCCAAAATTAGTACACCCAGCTGTGTGTTTAACCTACATTTTTAAATATTAAATAAATTTAAAGATATCAATAAAAAGAGCAAAATTCAAGAGAAACAAATTAAATTAAAGTGAATTAAAGTGTATAATCTATATACTGTTCAAAGGTTTGGGGTGAACATAATTTTAATTATTGCCTTTAGGAATATAATTGAGTAAAAAACTGTTTTCTACAATGATAATAATAAGAAATAAGATCTAAGGGATCATGTGGCACTGAAATAATCAGTGATGGAGTAATAAAGAAAATAAAGTAAAAGCTAATTTATTGTAAAAATTGTAAACATTTGACAATATTAAAGAGGTTGTATGATTTTATTTAGGTTATTTAGGTTATTTTGTTCCTGTATAAAGAAAACAACAACAACCACAAAAACGTATGATTTAACTGCTTCATTGATTCAGCGTGATTAATAATCACACAACTCTGGATCCACCTAACAGAAGGATTTATTTCAAACATTCAAGTGGAGCTATGAGGTGAGTTTGAAATAAAACAATGGGTCTGATCAGAATCAGAATCAGAATCAGAATCGGTTTTATTGCCAAGTGTGCTTCACACACACAAGGAATTTGTTTTGGCTACAGAAGCTTCCAGTGTACATAAAGTGACAAGTGACAACACAAAATAAATCTGAAAAAATAAAATAATAATAATAAAAAACGATGAACATTAAACAGATGCGGTTAGTGAAGAAACCTGGATGTTGAGTTGTATGTACAGATTGTTATAAATATACAGGTTATAAGGTGCTGTGTACAAGTGCGAATGTAGAGAGTATTGCATTGTATATTGATATAAGGTGCTGTGTACAAGTGCGTATGAGAAAGTATTGCACATATTTATTGCACAGTAGGGGAATATTTAACTGTTCATAAGGTAGACAGCCTGAGGAAAGAAACTTTTCCTGTGTCTGGCTGTTTTTGTGCTTGGTGCTCTGAAGCGCCGACCAGACGGTAACAGTTCGAACAGGTAGTGTGCTGGGTGTGAGGCGACCATGCACACAAATATGTGTGTGAAATGTGCGTACAGAGGTTTTCATGAATAAATAATGATTCATGAAAGTTATTTTAAATGTACAATATACAGTATAAGGCCTTCCTTGGTTTGGAGGCATGATAAATGTGACTGCATATTTGGAGAGCGTACAGATATGTTTCCTGAGAGTGATAAATGTCTGTTCAGGCTCCGATCACACTGAATGCACATCTGGAGCTGGAAAAAGTCAACCACTGTGCAGATAAGACTGAAAGCATCTTTCACATTCAACATCAAAAAAATTAATTACTGTTAAAGTTATTTTTCTTTTTCATTGCCAAAATTGTCTCTTAATTCATAATTTGTCTTTGTATATATATGGTGCAGGTTTAGGTGAGTGTTATGCACAATACGTATTATATGAGCACTTATTTTAATGCACTCCAAATTCAGTAACAGAAGAACTAGTTTAGGAACAAACTCATGTGCGTATGCACATGTTGTAAATTAGGTGACATGTTTTGTGAATTAGGTGGTACGTTTTTGTGAGGAGTTCAAATTTGCATATAAATATCATAAAATCTACGCAATTATTGTTTAATTTATGATAATATATTATGTGGTAAATTATAAAAAGGGGAATAGTTCATTAGGAAGCAAAGCAAACAGTTGTCATTTTTTTCCATTTTGATCAGGTGAATAAAGTACACACATCCTTTAGTCAAGTAGAAGCACAGATACTCAAGTTAATAATGACTCAGGTAAAAGTTGAACTACTGACTACTCTTTTGTACTCAAGTGAAAGGAAAGATATTCAGCCTCAAAATGTACTTAAGTAAGAAGTATCCATTATTACTTCCTGTTTTAGTTTCACGCTGGCAACTAGACCTCACATCATATCAATATATTTATACAAAATAACCTTTTGATGTAAAAAGTGTTGCTAATTTTCAGCAGGAAAGTAGCCAAGCAGTATCACACTGCTATCACAAATCTGTGTATCATCATCCTGACACAAACTCACACTGTTCAGCATGTAGTTTTACTGCTTTAGCTCAAGAACAACACTGTACTGATACCAGAAAAAAATCTACTTAAGTAAAGTAGCAAAGTGTTTGTAGTTCGGTACTTTCCATCTCTGATAATGATTATCTCAATGTCATTATGAATTGATTAAATTCAATTTGATTTTGAATCCAGTGTTTGTGCAGCTTATCAGTGAACTACAACTGTGTAGTAAATGATACTCACCCTAAAAGCATGTGTTGGATATTTACTAGAACCAGATTTACTGAACAGTAAATCTAATTTACTGACAAAATAGAATTAAAATTACCTTCAATTAATCATCCAGCCCTTATAATAGCATTGGTTTTAATGTAACTATTCAAGTCCGAGTTAGATCCTGAGTAGATGAATAATAAAGCCAATTGACCAGAGCCCATTTTCAAGCAAAACATTTCTAGATTTTCCATGACATGATGACAAAACTGTTACTCTCTGAAGCCCTGTCTTCTTTCTGAATGCCTTTGAGTGGGGTAATATGCTAATATTTTAAAATGTCACAAAAATAGAGAGATTAAGTCCCTTTTGAAGGAGACTATGAGCTTTGTGAGCTTCTTAACTTTTCTATTACATGCACAACCATATTTACCTCAACACTTAATTAAACTTTTATTTTTTTTTTATTCTTGACTGTAGTTTTGATCCAGCCTTGCAATTTCTTAAGAAGATCTGCTTGCAGTGATTATAGTGAGAGCTTAAATAGTCTTAGTTTTCAGAAGTTGTCCATCACTGAATGCAGTTGGGGGAATCCAGAGTATCCAGTGCTTGAAGACCCATCACACCTCTAGTAATTGCTCTTCATTCCTCAGTGGATGAGATATGCTTTTATATCGATAACAAACATAGGCTTTCTGCCTAACTGAAACTAGACTAACAAACAGAGCCAATTAAAGGATTTACTTAGGCTTTTTCAATTGCACCCTACTGCAAATAAGATTAACTACAGCTCCATGAAATCACCTGTCACTAGGGATGAACATAATTGCTGCCAGTGGGCTGTAAGCAGCCCTCTTTACTTCTTCTGAAACTTTACTTCAATTTACAGTCGTTCATGTTGTGAGAAAATGAAAGCTTGTTGGAGGGAAATTCAGTGTAGGCTAATATGCATTTCTTATAGAAATTGATCATATTTTTAGTTTTTAAGTGTGTATTGGAAAAAAGAAAATTCTTGAAATTTGAAAAAGTTTGAAATTTGTATGGCTGGTTTTAAACAGAATGCAATTTAAATGTATATATTGGTCAAATTATAGACCACTTGATAATGCCCGACATGCATTCTAAAATACAAAAGTCTCCTAAGTCTTGTATTTAGTGAATTTAGAGCTAGCATTTTATTTACATGCTGGAATATCTCCTCTTACTTCCTCAACTACTCTATAATTCAATACAATTATCTGTTGTAGTCAACCAATTACACAGAAGCAAATGATTACATTTAGACATGTACTGAAGACATGTTCAAGATGGTCAGCTCAAGTTCAAACTGAGCTCAAGCTGGTTTCTAGAACATCTTGAACATGACAGGGAGTTTGCTAAACTTAAATGGCCTACACCCTCACCAGATCACAATCCAAAAGAGCTTCATTGGGATGTGGAACAGGACAGCCACATCATTGATGACAAATCTGCAGCAGCTGATTTTATGAATGAAAGAAAAGGGGTTCCAATTTTGTGCTATTAAAGTGTGTCTATACTACTAATAATAGCAATACTAGTAGTAGTAGTAATAATAATAATAATAATAATAATAATAATAATATTAATAATAATAATAACTGTCACCTCACAGCAAGAAGGTCACTGGTTCGAGTTGGCATTTCTGTGTGGAGTTTGCATGCTCTCCCTGTGTTGGCGTGTGTTTCCCCAAGGTGCTCCGTTTTCCCCCAAAGTCCTAAGACATGTGGTAAAGGTGAATTCATTCATTCATTCATTTATTTTCTTTTCAGCTTAATCCCTTCATTAATCTGGGGTCATCACAGCAGAATTAACTGCCAATTTATCCAGCATATGTTTTACGCAGTGGATATCTTTTCAGCTGCAACCCATCCCTGGGAAACACTTATACACTCCCATTCACAAACTACAGACAATTCACTCACCCAATTCACCTATATCACATGTCTTTGGACTTTAAGGGTAATCCAAATGACCTGGAGGAAACCCACGCCAGTATGGGGAGAACATGCAAACTCCACAGGCATAAGTGCATTGAATAAACTAAATTGTCCGGTAGTGTATGAGTGTGTGTGAATGAGTGTGTATGGATATTTCCCAGTACTGGGTTGCGACTGGAAGGGCATTGGCTGTGTAAAATATAATAGTTGGCTGTTTATTCGGCTAATAAAAAGAATAAAGACTAAGCCAAAGGAAAATGAATGAATGAATGAATGAATGAATGAACTAATTAATAATAACTGTACTGTATACGAAATAAACAATACTATTATAGATGTAATTACAATGTTATAACAATGTAATTACAATGTTATTGCAATGTAACTACAATGTTTTACTAATGTAATTGCTATGTTGCAACAATGTAATTACAAGGTTATAACAATATAATTACAATGCTATAACAATATTATCACATATTAATTACAAAGTAATTACACCCAAAATAAAAGTTTGTAATTACGTATGTACTGCGTATGTTTGTGTGACATACAAAGAAACATGTTTATAAATATTATCTTTGACGTAATTAAATGTAATAGCAATGTAATTACAATGTAATGACACAGTAATTGCACACAAGTTAAAAGTTTGTAATTACATATGTACTGTGTATATTTATGTATACAACTATGAATAACCCAATACTGTACATGCACTATACAAATATTTATTTTTACATAAATATTATCTTGGGTGTAACAGCAAGGTAATTACAATGTATTGACAGGGTAAATACAATGTAACGACATAGTAATTACAACCAAGATGAAAATTTGTAATTATATATATATAATTAAGTTTGTAAGTACATGTGTACTGTGTATATTTACATATACAACTATAAATAACCAAAAACTGTACATGAAATATACAAATAAACATTTACATTTATAAATATTATCTTGGATGTAACTACAATGTAATTACAATGTAATGACATAGTAATTACAATGCAATGACACAGTAACTGCACGCAAGATAAAAGTTTGCAATTACATATCACTTCTCAGATGTTATAACAATGCAATTATAATGTCATTACATCCAAAATAAGAGTTTGAAATTACATATGTACTGTGTGTATTTACATATAAATAAACAAATACTGTACTTGAAATATACAAAGAAACATGTTTATAAATAGTCTCTTGGATGTAATTACAATGTAATAGCAAAGTACTGTAATTGCACACGAGATAAACATTAGTAATTACATGTGTACTGTATATATTTATGCATACAACTATAAATAACCAAATACTGTACATGCAATAGACAAAGAAATATTTACATTTATAAATATAATCTTAGATGTAACTACAATGTTATTACAATGTAATGACATAGTAATTACAATGTAGCGACAGTAATTGCACTCAAAATGAAAGCTTGCAATTGCATATTACATCTCAGATGTAAATACAATGTTATAACAATGTAGTTGCAATGTCATTACTTCCAAAATAAAGTTTGTAATTACATACCGTCGCCTTAGAATTATAAGGTTCTATCTGGGTTCTAAATGATTTTGAGGTATTGAATTTCAAACTTTATGCCTTCCATATAGCAAACAATATGTGTGTACCAGTTCTCTTTCATACATTAACATGACAGAGACCCTAAATATACTCTAAACGTAAATTATCAAAATTATCCTAAATTTGCAAATTGAGGTAAAAAAGCAGGGCAACTGCAGATAGATTTGAGATACCAATTTTCCGCTTGGAATTATATAACTGAAGCATTACTTTTCAAGAAATACAATCAGTCTGCTTATTAATTTAATAAAAAATAATAATAATAAAAGAAATTGGTGTTGTAACAATATGTTGATGTTTAAGAAAGTTATTATTATTTTTTTATTTTTTTATTTTTAGAATGTTTTAGGATGAATATATTTTCTTGTTCAAATTAAGCATACAAGGCTGTGCTAAATATTTTGTCGAGTGCAGCTGTTATTATGTGCAATTAATATTACCTAATATTATTTAATAAATTAATATTGAATTATATTTATTGAATTATATGCCCGACGAATTAGTATTTACCCTTCAAGGCTTAATATACATTTTAAAGACTTTAAAAGAAAATAGACAATGAGCAAATGAGTTTAATAAACACTGAAAAAAATGTTTCACTTACTTAATATACACAAATAAAAATATTTCACATTTAATATATTACAATTTTTAATAACTGTTTCTTTTTCAACAATGTAACATTTTACATTTCATCTCATTGTCAAAAAAATGCTTCTAAATTATCACATTTACTCACATCTTTCTAGTTTCAGCTTTCTTCTCATTTTTATGAGGTGCAGCATTATTTAGTCGACTCTGATTTTGTGTTTCTTTCTGGTCTTTCCCGCTGTCAACAGAGAAATGCGGTAAAATGACAAAGAAAGCTCATCCTGATTGGTCCTCGTGCATGCATTTGAAATGTTGATTGGCTCACAGAAAGAACTTTATAAAGCCAAACTAGAGTTCGACTTTTTTAGATAAAACATTTTTTTTTTTTAATAAAAAGTCTTAAAATGTGAACAACTTATATAAAAAAAAAAAAACATCCCATAATGTAAATAACTTATAATTTAATAAGAACATGTGAATGACTCAATTTTGACAAAAATGTAAGATAGAACCTTATAATTCCAGGGCGACGTAATATTATTATTATTATTATTATTATTATTATTATTATTATTATTATTATTATTATTATTAATATAATAATAACAATAATAATAATAATAATAATAATAATAATAATAATAATAATAATAAGGTGGCTTGTGGGTGTATGTGTTTCTGTTTAAAGTATCTATTTATCTGTGTATTTTTTTTACAGAAATGAAAAACTTGGGAGTCTGTCTTGAGATAGCAATATGTGGTCTGTGTTCCACATACTGTGGTGAATATTGTAGGTTCTTTGAAATACCAGATATTGATGTAATAGTGTGCAACAGTTGCTGTTTTGGAAAGAAAAATCCTTGTTCACTTTCTCCATAGGGAAATGTGTTGTTACTCTTACAAAATATTGTAAACTGTATAAAATGATATAGACCTGTAGGCTCTATGGTTTGAATCATTGGTATTTTATTAAATATTATATATACATTGTAGGAAACTTTGGCAGAAGGAAAAAAAGGAAGGAAGAAAAAGAAAGAAAGAAAGAAAGAAAGAAAGAAAGAAAGACACACATAGATGGATTCACATAACAGACACCTAGTCTGTGTGAAGATATGATACACTGTTTTATCAGGAAGTTGATTCACGTTGGAGGATCCAACACTTTCATGGCAATTCATAACTTATTGGTTTAGTAGCAAATCCAAATGAATTAGCACGATCTCATTCATACAGTTTTGTTCAATTTGCTTATCCCCAATGACGATTAGGTTTAGGGGTTTAGGCTTTTAAATATCGTACACTTTTGTACAACTGAACTCATATGAATTAGCCACTAAACTGACAAAACGTAAAATAGTTATGTTTCCTTGTGAGATCAGGCTGGAGGATCAGCCCATAAGCGCGTAAAAGAAATGTGTACCTGCAAAAGACATTGTTCAGTCTGAAATGAGTGAGTGAGTGAGTGAGGAAGTTGGGGTAGTGTGTATGGTTATGTTTTCTGTCTGATGAATGAATATAGTTTGAATATTTATTGATTTCCTATGGCGGTCACTTTTGACCAGGAACACCACAGGTGTAACAAGGTTGATTAAAACACTCAAAATTCAGTGAAAGAGATGATTATCACATTTATATGTTCAAATGCAAAGTGTGGAGGATATCATAAGGTCTTGAGGCAATCAGATGTAAAACACAATATTTATGAGTGATTTAAGTTGTAAATCAGATTTGACCCAAACACGACAGGAAGGTTAAGTATGAATTTAAAATAATACACGTAAAAATGTTTGACTAATATGGTAGGGCTGTATACTAAACTAGCAGTATTCCACTGTATTTCATAGACAGGCAAAGCCATTGAAGTTCTGAATGATCCAAATATGCTCAACATACCCGTTTACTGTAGTACAAATTTTCAGTTATTTTTTTTCCATATATTAAATAAATAAAACGACCACTTTATCAATTCAAAATGGCATAAATATGAACATATAAAATGTACTAACTATTTTACATATCTCGCTATCAAAATTAAAATTCATAATAGGAAAGATAAATAATAAAATACAACACGTCATTTTCACTCCTGATGTCATGCTGATATGCAGTTAAAATGAGTACATTCACTGAGTGGTTATGCCACTGTGTATAATCCTGTGCATGAATGTATGCTAAAGTTAATGTCACATGCAACTGTAATGTGTTTTATTTTCATAGTTAATTTTGAAATAAACATAACGAAATGTTCGTTAAGAGTTGCATTTGCGCTGGAGGAAGCAGCTGTGATGATGAGGGGGGAGCGCCGAGGAAACAGTAGATGGGGAAACCCAAATGCTCCTCCATGACCAATTGGGGTACAAGTGATACAAGTGTTTCTGTATATGCAGATATTATAACAATTTTTCGATAAACACACACCTTGTACTCTCGCACTGCACAGCTGGTTTGCTGATTAAATGTAAAACTACTCTGCCGCTGTTTTCATATCAAAATTAAAGGGGACTGAGGCGATAATATAGTAGTGTACAGTTCATGAGTTAATCGCAAAACTTTTAGAGGGGCTGAATAGAAATATAGGAGGGCTAAAGCGATGTCCCTGCTGTTTTATAATTTTACCTGAGCGTTTCAGCGAGACATCATCACTCAGTTGACTTGTCGTGGTCTTCGAAAAACTCTCGAAATTTTCTCTGCGCTCGTCAGGGGGCGGAGAATGGCGCAATTTACACAAAATGCACCGTTTGTAACAAATTAAGATGCGAGTTAAAAAAAAAAAACATTTGGTATACAATTAAAGGGGACGCAAATACATGTAAATTAGGGAAGTCTAATCAGCAAAGTGAGTATACCGAGGGTATACGCAATTATTGATCCCCAGAAGTCGTAATACCCAAACAGCTCCTGTAAAAAAGTAGGCATACAGATTATACGTGCGTACAGCAAGGACTACACCATTGCTGCATACATTACCAAGGCTGCGTACGAAATCGCCTACTACTCAGTAGGTACTGTCTTTTGAAATCAAATGTACTACTCGACCATTAGAAAAGTATGTTCTATACAGTATGACCATTTTGTCATCATCTGACCTACTGTACCTGCGTCAATCGCGTCACTTCACTCCCGCTGGAAGTACTAAGTCATCTGGGTACTTCTCGCATACTGTTTTTCGAATTCTATGAATTCAGATTTACTGCTTGGCTCACATACTGTTTCTAGCGTACTATACAGTATGAAAGTATGCGATTTCTGACGCAGCCCAATTATTTATCTTTACCCATTGACTGTCTCTCATTGCCAACTGAATTGTTCTCGTTTATGGCTGTTTGTGGCAAGCCTCAACCCTGACTGATTTCTTATTATGATTCTTTGCTGCTAACCCTGTCCATTGCCTGGATTCTCATTACTGGTCGCTTGCTGGCTGCCCACAACTCTGGCTAGAGAACTTTAAGTGTGAGTGTTCTTCCTGTGCTCTATATTCTTTTCTACAATGTTCTATTTATCAGTGTGCATATTATTCAATAAACATGCTTTTAAATGTATCCTCAATTGTCAGATTCGTCATTAGAGAAGACTTCACTGAAAGACTGGCCTGTCAAGATGAAACTGAATCAGTTTTTCTAACTATCAATTAGCCTGGATAACCTCATCCGTTCATGTAAGCCCACTATCAGCCGTTTGCCTTTACCCCTACAATTTCAACACCAGCCCAAAAGTGAACTCACTCTGAGAGAACAATGTTTCCATTATTATCCTTGTATGTTCTCTGTACTCAATAACCGATGTTTAGAAAATCCCAAAACCATTTCTTACTGTCATCTTATGATCCAAACAACAGCCATGATCGATTCTACTGAGGCAGACAACTTTATGGATATCCGATTTTGCTGATTCCGCTAACACTTTGTGACTTTCCCCTAGCAGCCATGGCAATAGACAGGTGCCATCATGTAAATTGAAAGGTTCAAATATTCATTCTCTACTTCCATGCACTCCGGATACATAGATTTCTTTATTATTGATTCTCCCAAACATCCAGTCATCCTGGATGGTCAGTTGGTGTTTTTTTTTGTGGGAAAGAAGGATGGTGACTTGTGGCCTTGCATTGATGATAATACACTGAATGAAATTACAACTAAGTACTGTCACCTCTTCCACTAGTCCCAGAATTACTAGAATGACTTAGAACTGCCAAATACTTCACAAAGCTTGATCTCAACAATGCTTATAATTTAATCAGAATTAAAGAAGTGGATCAGTGGAACACCACGTTCTCTAGATGCACTGGGGACTATGAATATCTTGTGATGCCATTCGGACTGGCTAATAGTTCATCAGTATTTCAAGAGTTCAATGACGTCTTCAGGGACATGTTAAATCAGTGGATAATCATCTACATTGACAAGACCTTGATATATTCCAACTTACTGGAGGAACACATTGAATGTGTTAGGGCTTTATCTGCTTGTTAATTCATGACGTATGTAAGGGATAATCAACAAGCCATGCGTTAAAGGATTTTAATACACGACGTGGAGGCGAAGTGCATTTAAATCCTTTAACGCACGGCAAGCCGTTGATTATCCCGCTTATTCCATGGTCAGTTGCAAAGGTAGGAGTAAGTTCAAAATAGTTTTGCTTTTAGCAACTCAATGTTTGTCAGAATTTTTGTCAGTTTTTACATGTTAGATTTTCTAGTCCCATCACTGAATCAGCTGTGACAGGCTGACAGACGAGGAGGGAGAGAGAAAGAGAGAGCATGTGCGTGCTGTTTATACCTGCTAATATTAAGATGCGAATTCATCAATCCAATCACAGGTGGACAAATAAGACAATCCTAGTCACACCTGGAGTGTGTTTCCAATCACACATGTTTCTATTGTTTACTTTCTACCAGTCCTCTGATGAGGGAGGATCTGTGTGTATAGTGGCTTTCTCTTAACATTACCTGCAATACTGTGAAAGGTGGGCTACCTATAGCAGATTTTCCGTGATTCACATTTCATAATCAACATAGAAATCTTATTAAAGTACCATATCAATTAAATACACTTTAGGAGTATGTTACGCATTGGCTAATGAAATTAAATATAATTTATTTCCTGTCAACTTTAAGCCTTCACACTTTAGTTTTAACATGCTGTTTTTATAAAAATACCTTTAACAAATATTTTTGAACATCTAAATTAAATAAATTGTGTTTATGAGTCTCTTTCGAATAAAAGTATATAGGCTAGGCAAACTGATCTCATGCAATTGATCTAACAAATAGACTGCGATCGCTGCTTTAAGTAGAACAACATTACGAATATTAAAAACACATTAATCTATACAAGTCTATGCACATGAAATAAAACATTCACAAAACTGTGTCTTATGAAACGCCAGTTCAAGGGCAATTAAGATGCATTAAAGAGAAAGCAGCCAAAGCCCATTTCAGAAACTTTGCTTTAAAATATGTAGGGAAATTAAGCAAAATAAAAAAAAAATCGGGACTGGTAGGAGAACATTCTGCTTTATTTATCTTCTTTAAAACAAGAGCAATCAGTCAAACACGCAGGATCAGTGTAATATTACATTACTTACGGTCATAAATACATTATGAAGCTTATCTCTGAGATCTGCCAAACAAATACACCTGAGAACAAATAATAGGTTCAGAAGTCCAAAGACTGACCTTTAGATACACAAAAGATTAATTATATATCACGTTTTAACAACAGATGCTGCCGCTGACCACCTGGAGCTACCAACATTTTTAAACACGCGCTATCCTTATACATGAACTGCTGATTTGACTTTAAAATAACTATATTCTTGCTTGAAAACCTTTAAAACTTGATTTTGTGGCATAATTTAGTAATTTCCTAATTTTGCAGATTCCCGTCCACCATTAACAGTCCTCATCGGTTTCCTGTGCAGCACTTGCGAGTTGCTATGGAAATTATAGACATTTGGGAGAAGTGCATTTATTTCAAACTGTGATCAAAACTGACTGGAACTACTTGTGCGTTTCAACGAAAATAATGCACACCCTCCAGCCAATCAGAATCAAGAATTTCAACAGACCATGGAATAATGGTGACGTATGAATTACTATTTCTTGGTCCAAGCGTTACTCACTTGAATTGAGAAAATACTCGTTCAAGACCACTTTTTAGTTATATCACACATTAAAGTGAATTTTATATAATATCATGGTATACACATCAGTAGCTGGGCTTGCTGCAATAAATATTTATTATTATCATTGGATGAGTCTTCCTATACAGTTTGAGAGAGCGCTTTGACCTGGAAGCCACTTCGTATGACGCCACACTTGACAAGTGAATTAGCATGCCTAATTACAAGAACAAGTTATATACCAAACATGCCAGCACATACAACTTCCCAAACTACTCTGGTAACAGCAAAACAGCTCTGCAACAATAGGCTCCACTTCTATGGACTACCAGATGACATTATTTCAGATTGTGGCCCTCAACTTTAGAGCAGGGATGGGCAAACTTGGTCCTGGAGTGCCGGTCTCCAGCAGAGTTTTGCTCCAACACTAATCAAACAGACCTGAACAAGCTAATCAGTGTCTTGAAGATCACTAGAAAGCTACAAGCAGGTGTGTTTGATTAGGGTTTGAGCTAATCTCTGCAGGATATCAGCCCTTCAGGACCACGTTTGTCCATCCCTGCTTTAAAGTATAGTCAGCTTTCTTCCCTTAACTTACCTGGGTATCACAAAGAATCCAGTGACCAGGCCAAATGTATAAACTGACTAATGGGAATTTTAAACATCCCAAAACAAAGGACAAAATTAGAAATCAGACTATATCAGATAATTCATTCATTCATTTTCCTTCAGCTTAGTCCCTAATATATCAGGGGTTGCACAGCGGAATGAACCGGCAACTTTTCTGACATAAGTTTTACGCAGTGGATGCCCTTCCAGCCCCAAACCAGAACTGGGAAACACAAATACACACTCATTCACACACACTACGGACAATTTAGTTTATTCAATTCACCTGTACGCATGTCTTTGGACTGTGGGGGAAACTGGAGCACACCCATGCAAACACAGGGAGAACATGCAAGCTCCAAACAGAAATGCCAACTGGCTCAGTCTGAACTCGAAGAAGCATCCTTCTTGCTATGAGGTGACTAACCACTAAGCCACCATGCCACCTCAATATGGGAATATCTTGAAATAAATGGCATCAGGAATTAAACGTGTTTTTTTTTTTTTTTTTAATTCATCATATATTTAAGACTCTCAAAACATGTTACTTCACTTTTGAATAATACAACGCTAGGGTTATTAAAGGGTTTACTAGCATAAAAAAAAAAAAATAAAAATACTTGCATAAACCAAGGTTACTATAAAAGTGGATGGCTGCTCTTGATCTCTATTGTGCAGATCAAAAATATTTTGATGAAATGGATGTATTTGTTAAACCTGAAATGTTTTCTTGTGAGTGCAAGCATCTGGAAAAGCATCACACTTCCCAATGAACCAGAAAAGTGTTTAAAGTAGGCCAAGCTGGTGTGTTATTTCAGCTCTGTGGGCTGATAAAGCTGGTCTGATTTGTTGGTTTGACCAGTTGAATGACTTGCAATAGCAGTAGGTTTGGCCAGGGTGGAAACACAAGGTATAAATACATAAAATAGATAAAATAGCTGTTCTTTCAGCAAAGATGACTAACTAGAAAACTAACAAGAATAGAGGAGAAATGATAGATAAATCAATTCAAATATCCCTTTCTGTGTGTGCGTGTGTGTGTATATAAAACATATGAAATAATTCTTTATTCTACTGTATACACAGTCTTTATTAAAGTACAGATATATAATCATAACCCACTATTAAAACTAAACACGCTATACATATTTATTGGCTCTTTTAAATCCATAAATAGGTGGGATTTTTTTTCTGTTGTCGTATTCTGATCTCTGAAAACATTCATTTACAGGTGTGACAAGACAACATGTTTCAGACAGCTTCAATACTGTCTACAAACACAAATAAATTCCATCTCTATTTATTTTTTTTTATCTTTTTGCCAGCTCGAATATAATCTATTGTCGAGTTCATACTATGCCAATCTCTCTCTAACTCTCCCCCCCCCCCCTCTCAACTCTTCACTGTTTTTTAATATGTACAAGCCTGTATAATTTGTTTTGCTTACTTGATGTGCTTTTTTATGAATGTTGTGATGATGTTTTTTTTTCCTCAGACATTTATTATTCGTCATAAATAGAGTGTGGCGAATAAGAGAAAAGTCAGATATTGAATTTTTAACTTGACAAGCGAAATGTGTAGTCTGTGTAACAAGGAAAACTAAATATAAGGTAGAGAGGAACAGCAAATGTGTTTTTAAAAACATGGTATCATCATGGTATCATGCATCAAGATTTATGATTGATTTTAATTTCTACAAAATGATAAAACTGTTGTAGAAAACAAGCTGGGTTTTAATAATGTGTTTCAATATATTTAATTATTATTATTATTATTATTATTATTATTATTATTATTATTATTATTATTATTATTATTATTATTATTATTGTGTGTGTTTGTGTGTGTGTTTGTGTGTGTGGACAACTAAAACTGGGAATGTTGTGGTAATACTATGAGTTAAATAAAATGTGTTGTGTTGAAAACTCTCTCACCTTTTTGGAACATTGTTAGGACACAACTACAGTAGAAGGTATTTTAACCATTCGTGGCAAGTAAGCTTAGATAAAATGCCAGACTTTAGTTTCAGGTCAGTTTTCATGTTTGTGACAAATTCAAGGAGTAGACAACAATACATTTCATTTAAAACTTATACCTTTCAAATGTAATGTCATCAAACTGAATTCATGCATTTAATAATAACAAATAATAATTGTATTTCAACACCTGACACCACATATGCAGTATTTTTTTATTTAACCGAAGAGATTAATGCAGTTTGACATTCCTTTGCTAGAAAAAATAAAAAGGTTACTTGAAAAAATAAACTTTCGTTTAATAGTTGGTGGTGCCAAACTTTAGAATTGGCACTGTACAGTCATCCAGGTAGGCTTCTTTTGGCATTGGGCAAACTCATATTCATCCGTCAGACTGCCAGATGGTGATGTGTGATTCATCACTCTAAAGAACGTGTCTCCACTGTTTCAGAAATCAATGGCAGCGTGCTTTACACCACTCCAACTGACGCTCGGCATTGTGCCTGGTGATATGACGCTCACTTGCATCATAGAAACCTAGTAAATGAAGGTCACAACTATCTTTTTTATCTTTGTTTTCTTGTGTTTGCAACTCAGTGAGTCACAGCTAAAAAAAGTGTACACGAACACACTTCAGTTCCAGTTTTTGAGCTTCTGTGTTTTGCCACTTTGTGGGTGTGAATTGTTTGAGCTATAGAGTTGTTCTTGCCATTTTTATGGTTGTTTCAGGTTTTTAACTTAACTAAAAAATCTTCCTATTACTGCCGTTATAAAATAATTACCAAAGTTGAAATCAGTTGTGCTGATTAGTAAAAAGGTTTCAAATGCATTATTTGAAGCTTTAATTTGACGAAATACGTACGTTGTGCTTGTGTGTACATGTGTAGTAATTATCAGTAAATCTTTACCTTGTGGGAACCTTTTGCCCCCATGAGAACTCTTGTGTATTTTTTTTATTTTGTAATACTATAAAAAATAATTGATTGTGGGATGTCCCTGTAAAAATAAGTGTAAAAAAGTGTGCGTTTGTGTATGTTCCCACAAGTATAACTTTCACTGGTTGGGTTTAGGAGTACACTATCTGACAAAAGTCTTGTTGCTAGGAACAACAAAAAATAACTTGACTTCTAGTTGATCATTTGGTATCAGAAGTGGCTTATTTGTAAGGCAAAGAATAAGCTTATTTTACCAAAATAAAATATGATCATGTCTTGATATTTAATTATTTAATTAGGACAGAAAGGTCTGATTTTGCTTAGAGAAATGTCTTGCCACTTAACAGAAATAATGTATAGTATAGAATATAAAGTCATGGTGCCGTGGAAAAAAATAATACTGTGTATGAGTCCCATGAGCTTGGAGGACTGCATCCACACATCTCTGCAATGACTCAAATAACTTATTAATAAACTCATCTGGAATGGCAAAGAAAGCGTTCTTGCAGTACTCCCAGAGTTCATCAAGATCCTTTGGAAAAAGTGGTTGTTTTTGTAGTGATTTGCAAAAATGTCTTGATACCTCAGCACTGCAGATCTCTCACATGCCCCCATACTGAATGTAACTCCAAACCATGATTTTTCCTTCACCAAACTTGACTGATTTCTAGGAGAGTCTTGGGTCCATGTGGGTTCCAATAGGTCTTCTGTAGTGTTTGTGATGATTGGGATGCAGTTCAACAGATGATTCATCAGAAAAATCGACCTTCTGACACTTTTCCAAATGATCAACTAGAAGTCAAGTTATTATATGTTGCGCTTACAACTGGGATCAGCGACAAGTCTTTTGTCAGGTAGTGTATTGTGGTACAAAGATTGTGTGTGTGTGTGTGTGTGTGTGTGTGTGTGTGTGTGTGTGTGTGTGTGTGTGTGTGTGTGTTAATGACCACACACTTGAAGCTTACAGTACTCTTCTCAGAGTTGTGAATGGTTGTGCAATTTTACAGTAAAATGATTTGCAAGTAATTTTCTCTATGCATTTACATCATGTTAAGACATTGTTCATGTCAAATGATTGTTGTAATTCAAATATATTTTAATGCTTCCAAATTTGAACAGTCTGCTTTAATTTTCAGCACCTCTTTGTTACTCAAACTTCTCAGAAGTCTTCACTGAGTTGAAAATATTTTTTCTGGTACTTATTCCGCAAGAGTTGTTGATTCGTCAATGAGCTGAACTTGTTTTGAACCTGAAATATTCCTTTAAAATACAGTCTTACCTTGAAATGTATTGCATTCAATGCCACAGAAGGAAAAAAAAGGAAGGAAAAAAAACACTGTCAACCCAAAGAAATGTGTGTCCATGTAAACCTAATGTAATGTATGATCAGGAATGGTTAAATGGAAAGGATCCATTAATATCTTTCAGTTTTTATCCTTGTAATATGGCATATACCATTTTTCAGACTGGAGCCACTTGCCCCAAACTAAACAGGAAAAAAACACTGCACATAAAGCATTATGCTTTAAAAGCCCATTAGTCACTATTTGATGGAACACTTGAAGATCTTCAGCCATGTGTCATGTTCAGACTGCTCATAATGGTGGCTGCGAAAGGCTAACATCTATGTACTCTTTCATGGAAAGTAAATTATAGAGTTGCTGAATGACTGTACATGATCTACTCACCTATTGTCTGCATGGAATGGGTCTTTTACATATACTGCATGTGTCTTTATAGGTGTTTTCCTACTGTATTAAGATAAGATGGAAGTGCATTTTTTTTACATGTAGAATACACACATATACAGTTGAAGTCAGAATTATTAGCCCCCCCGTGAATTACAGTATTAGCCCACACGGTTTATTTTTCCCCCAATTTCTGTTTAACGGAGAGAATATTTTTTCAACACATTTCTAAACATAATAGTGTTAATAACTCATTTCTCATAACTGATTTATTTTATCTTTGCCATGGTGACAGTAAATAATATTTGACTAGATATTTTTTCAAGACACTTCTATACAGCTTAAAGTGACATTTAAAGGCTTAACTAGAGTAATTAGGTTAACTAGGCAGATTAGGGTAATTAGGCAAGTTATTGTATAATAATGTTTTTTTCTATAGACTAATAATTTTGACTTTAAAATGGTTTAAAAAAATGTAAAATTTTATTCTAGCCAAAATAAAACAAATAATTTTGCTCTTATATCCTATATTACTCATAGTTCTTCTCACTCTACACTCTCAGAAAAAAAAACCCTCGTCACTGGGGGACAGTACCTTTTTATTGACAGAATTGTACCTTAAGACAAATAAACACATTTGTTCCATTGCAGTTTGTACCTTTAAGGACATTATTTGTCCCATGGGAAACCAAAATGTACCTTTGTATTTTAAAACCTGCAGTTACAATATTGTACCTTCATCAAAGGTACAAATCTGATTCATAAATGCACCACCACAGTGACAAGACAATTTGTACCTTTTTACAGTGTCAAAAATGCTTACCAAACATTTATTTAAAATGCCTCAAATGTTTGATTTACAATACCTATAGTTTTGTTTAATGTTTTTTGAGTTTCTTTAAACATACTTTTAAATGATGATTCATGTTTTAGTAAGGAAAATATTCATAAAATCACTTTGCCTTTCCAGTCATAGTCATTTTTATAGATATTGTAATAAAGAATAATTTGTTCAATGCTTTTGTACCTTTTTATATGGGAACAATTGTGTACCTTCATTTCAGTTGTACCAGAAAAGGCACAGACCAGTATCATAAAAGGGTCTTTTCTGTACCATATAAGGTACAATTTTTACAAAGGTACAAAACTGTTCCTCAAAGAACAATATTTTTACCATCGTGTACCTTTTTTTTCTGAGAGTGCATGTAAAGTATTATTTTCATAATGTTTTCTACCTTCGAGATGTTAAAACTTTCTTTGATATATTGTCTATACCTCTCTTCTGTTTAACTTAAGGTATTTAGTATTTTAAATACGAGAGAAAATGTATGTCTCTCAAGATAAAGTCATGTTTGGCCCATTTTGATATTAAAATTGTTGTGCGAGTGCACACCCCCCCCCCCTCTTTTATTTAAAAAAATAATAATATAAATAAATAAATAACATACATTTAAATAAAAAATAGCATGAACTAATAAAATAATAATAGTAAAATAAAAATATAAAAATAATAATTGAATTAAAAAATTAAATAAAGAGAGGAAGCATAATGTATTTAGTATGATAATAGCATTACATTTTTCTCTTCCCAGTTTTGCTTCTGTCTCCCTTCTTTCCTTGCCTTTGTTAGAGGATTTCATCTTCAGCCAATTCCACACGCAAGGAAATCGTTTTTCTCTGCTGACAGTATTTCACAGTAAAACGTCTCCAATTAGGTGAATTAAGAGATTTAACACTTCACAGATTTTCACAGAATGAGCAAATTTATCATCATTAAAGACATTGCATTTTTTATTGGCTTCTAAACAAAATAAATTGTTTTTCATCCAAAAATTTATGAATTATTATGACAGTGAAATATGCCAGAAATAACAAATTGAATTAAGTAATCAATTTTGGATCAAGCTCAGAGTTGTAATTATTGTTAGAGCCACATACTGAAAACTGATATTAGCAGCACAGCACACATAAATATATATCAAAATGCAGTATACCGTAAAACCATTTGGAAAAAATATATAACTTTGGGCTTAGGTGAATTTATGAAATATTCCAGGATTATGTAAAATCTGCCAGTCATTCTAGTGATATTGCCTGCAGGTCTCCACATGAACTCCCATCCAGTTCAAAGTCACAGTGTGCAGATGTTTCCTTAAGAAACTGTTTCTACAGTACCTTGCTTTCATCAGTGGAACCCCATGTAGTTTCTGATCCTGATGTAGTTTTTAAAAGAGCGACTTCATCCCAAAAAATGAAAATACTGACGAAATTCATTCAGACTCATGTCGTTCCAAACCCAGGAGAAATGTGCTCATCTAAAAAACACAAATGCAGATGTTTTTAATAAAATTAGAAAGAATAAAGTCCCTCTACTGAAATACCATTTACCCAAAATTCAAATTAATTTAATACATATGATTCCATTTTCCACTGTCACCTCAGAGCAAGAATGTCGCTGGTTCGAGCCTTGGCTGGGTCAGTTTTTGGCATTTTTTAGGCCCCCTTAGGCCAAAGACTTGCGCTTTAGGTGAATTGGGTAAGCTAAATTGTCTGTAGTGTATGTGTGTGAATGAGAGTGTATGGGTATTTCCTAGTGATTAGTTGCAGCTGGAAGGGCATCCGCTGTGTAAAACATATGATGGATAAGTTGGCGGTTCATTTTGAGGTAGCAACCCCTGATTAATAAAGAGACCAAGCTGAAAAGAAGATTTGAAGTTTAATTAAAGTCTTCTGAAGAGACATGCTCATTTTATGTGAATAACAGATTGTATTAAATTATCTGACAAAGTCATTGAACCTAAAAATAACCTAAAACATGCTTTATAGTTCTCGAATACACATCATTGGTTTTGTAATACATTATTTTATTTTATAGTATTTCTAAAATAAGTCGGTTGGCAATAGAGGTGATGATCCATGTGCAGTTTTTTTAAGAATCGTCAGCTTCCAGCTGTGTGTATGTAATCAGGGGGATCAGGAACTGGTGCGTGAGTGCAATGACTTCTGGGAGTTGTATTTCATATTGTGGCAGATGTGTAGTCACTCAATCACTTGTGATTGTGATAATTTCATTGTATTTAAATTCTCATACACTAAAGCCAATTTAGCTTATTCAGTTCACCTATACTGCATATCTTTGGATTGTGGGGAAAACCGGAGCACCCAAAGGAAACCCACGCCAACAAATGGAGAACATGCAAACTCCACACAGAAATGCCAGCTGGCCCAGCCGGAACTTGACCCAATTATTTATTTACCCAAATTTTATTTTAAACTAGAGGTAGGGAACCTATGGCGTAAAAGTAAAATGTGGCTCTTTGACCAAAAATATTTGGCTCTTCAGCTGTCTCCTTTCAATAATATTTTACAGTTTAAAAAATTTTAACTGTCACTTGTTATCAATGTTCTAATGAAAATACAATTACAATGACCTTTTTATTATATATTTTTTTTTACAGAAAAATGAAATAGAATAAGTGAATAAAAGGACGTTTCGACCAATGCACGTGCGTGGCTCCATGGTGGTTTACATTTCTATGGTAATCTCACGCACATAAAATGGTGATGGCAAAAAGAAAAAAAAATCTATAAATTGTCATTTCTTCATACATAGACTGGCTCAACATAAATAAATATGTGTGTGTGTGTGTGTGTGTGTGTGTGTGTGTGTGTGTGTGTGTGTGTGCGTATTACTATATATGTATTATATATAATAAAATATATGTATTATGCATTACTACTATAAATAGCATGTGCACATATTTATTTCAGGTTTATACTATACCTTTATTTATGTTCATGCACAACTAAAAAATAAACAAATATGAAGCATCACAACTTGAGCCAGTCCATATATGAAGAAATTACAATTTATAGATTTTTTTTTTTCGCCATCACCACTCATGAATGCTGTTTGAGTTTACATGTGCCAGGTTACCATAAAATGTAAGTTGCTTGGTGCCACACACATGCATATATATCACTATTATTTACCCTAAATATACCCCCAGTGGCTCTTTAAAAAAGGCATTTGTCAAAAAAATCTGAATTAGCTCTTTGCTGAAAAAAGGTTCCCAACCCCTGATTTAGACAGTAGTCTAACTTCTCAGATTCTTTCTTTATTTGATTTTTACTTCAATAAAACTATTAGCTTTTTTCTGTATAATCATTTCATCATCAAATAATAGAATAACATAATTTTACAAAAAAATGACACTTTTTCTAAACAGTTGTTCATCTACCACTGGCTTTTGTGGGCCTTAATTATTCCACACTGATTGTGTCAATATGTACTGTGCACATCTATGCAAATCCTGACACTCTGCACCATTTCCCTAGCAACGCAACACTCATTGATTGATGACTTTAGACTTGTTATTGCATGTAAATGTTTAATTAGGCAGTGAAGTTAACCAAACAATTAGTTAACTGTTACGCCGGATGTTCAGCTGCAAAGGGACGTGCCATGGGGAAAGTGCTGGATTTGTTTTTTATTGACCGGAACTGCTGATGTTGCTCCCTGTGGCCCTCTTAATGCACCATGGTTTGCTTTTAGAGTACGGACAGCCCCAAACCAGACAGTGACTGATAACATCAGCTACCTCTGCGATTGCAAAGGAAAATCTGATCTGTGCTGCTGGTTGGCAAAAATGAATTTAGCTTGCTATGAATGACTGTTATGACAATCTCAACAAGTCCAACTGAACATGGATTTCTGCATCTTGCTGCTTCACAGATAGTGTCTGTTAAGGCTTCATGCCACAGAGGTAGATTTTGTCCTCTAATGCGGTTTTGTTCTGTCTCACCTGCCACAAGCCATTTTACAAGAGAAATAATATGCTCATCTAGAGAGTTAATGAAAGCTTACAGCAGTCAGGTTAAGTTGCCTGAAGTCAGCCATGCTTGTCCTATAACGGTCAATGGCTTCATTTTATTCTTCTGTGTAGTCAAAGTACAGAATGGCCTTACAGCTCAACGTAACACCTTTTTTTTCTCTTTTTTTTTTCAAAAGCCTCCACATGTGGCTGTAAATGTATATTAATGTGCTGCAGTTTCTTGACCTATTGATTGGGAACACAGTCCCACAATGCAGATGTAACTGTAGTGCTTATGTGTATGAAATTCAGGAGGAAAGAATGGATTTCAAATTGAGTGATAATAATCAAGAACACATTAGAGGATACTACCAGTCTATGTTTGATACTGATTGGCTGATGGAAATATTGTTTAGAAGTCACACAAGTGAAATCTTGACTGTATTACAGTTTAATGCCACTGTGCTGAATACTTTGCTATGCAAAAGGTCTTTACAGTCTACAACTACCAAGAATCATCTATTTAAAAAAAAATATACATACCAGCAGAATTCAACACAATGCAATGTTTTCCCTTATTCTTTCACATAATCAAACCTTAATGCTTTCATAAAATAATACTAATAATAAAATGGATAGATGGATGGTGTAATGAGTCAGGGACAGCAGAGGTGAGGATCCACGTTCAGCTTAGTCAGAATAGAACAAAATAGTCAGACAGGCAATGGTCAAAACAGGAGCAAACAGCATGCAGGTAATCCAAAGCATAGTCAGAAAAGCAGGTGAATGGTGGTGATGGCTTATGTGAAACCAATGTTTCGACAGTGTCAAGATACCGACGTGTAAGTGTTTCGAAACACTGCATTGAAGCATGATCCGAACCACCCAGGTCACGTGACTAAGGTGATTCGAAACACCCAGGTCACTTGACTAAAGTGTTTCTAAACACCAGGTCATATGACTAAGGTGATTTAAAACACCCAGGTCACATGACTAAAGCGATTCAAAGCATTTCAGAAGCGTTTCGAGACCTAGCAAATATGCATTTGACTCACAGGGTCGAGAAAAAAAAAAAAAAAAAAAAAAGCACTCTCTCATGTAGCTTAGGGGACTGTGCATGTGCGCACGTTCGAATCCTGACAGATACTTTGTAATTATGACTTGATGCATTTTATTAATGTTATTTTTTTAATGACCATAACAAGTCATATTTATTCACTAAATGTTCAATCGGATGTCAGACCAATGTTAAAACAAAACAGAGCATTTAAATTATAGGTGTCAAAATGAATAGTTTTTTCGGTGAATCACAATGCAGACGCAGACAATTTAGTAATTGGTTAAGTGATAGATCCTAATCGGTTATTACGGTCTGTCAACATTTATCTCATATGCACTTTATTGCAGTAGCTTACAATGGCGAGGAAGGAGACCGCGAGTAATAAAAACACTCCAACAACTTAAAAATGCAAAAACTCTGCACAATTCACCGCGTTTTGCTGGACAGTCTTTCACTGACACTGAAGTGACAGCAGAAGCCTCTATTTCACTGCTATGGAGAAAACTCTATTTCTGTATCTTAAGAATTGTTGTGCTGTGAAGTAAAATATAAAATTGCATCATCAATGTACAGTGATATCGAATTGAACCGAATCGATGGCATGATAATCGTAACCAAACCGAACCGTGACACCAGTGTAGGTTCACACCTCTTATTTAAATACATCCAGCTGCATCACCCTGGATTTGAACCTATTATCTCGGCATGCTAGTCTGGAACTCTCACCGCTACACTAAATCACTTGAAACCTCAACGGTACAACCTGTGGTTTAATACCTCTATTTGCTTAAAGCACGTCTTTGGTAAAGCTGTAGCAATACATAAAAATGACCACTACGTGTCACTGTAGAGATGGGTTTTGAAACGTTTCAAAGTTTCTGTCGACTGTTTCAGTGTTTCACGAAGTTTCACTTTACCCACCACTAGTGAATAGTCAGGACAGACATAAACAATAAACAGAGCACAGGGTCAGAACACAGCAAGGCTAAACAAGGAAAACACTTTGAATTGCTCACTTAAAGAAAAAGAAGACTCAGCAATGTGTGTGAGGAAGTGAGGTGTATATAAAGTCTTAATAAGAAAAAAAAAAATAGTCAAAGCTGTAGCTTAATAAGCTACAACAGTGTGTTTGCAATCAAGGAGGGGGATATGGGCCAGGTGTGTAAGTGAAGTGCATGATGGGATATGTAGTTTGTTAAATTGGTATATGTTTAGTTCAGCAATCTGCCAATGCTGGATGGCTGGTGATTGTAACAGATGGATGGGAATTCTATATGCATATATCAACCCAGGCTCATTGGAGATACCTGCCCAGGGCTATATTTTTTGGCAATTACGTTTAGATTTCTCTGTTCATTATGCCAATTTACTGAAAAATAATGATGATGATAATAATAATAATAATAATAATAATAATAATATTAATAATAATAATTCCAAAATACTATTGACTCTGACTATTTAAATGGTTGTTTATAAAATGCATGTTTTGATAGATAAAATATGATTTATGAGACATACAGTATATGGATTTGTAAACATATTATCACACTGTTTATCACAAAACAACACATTATTGAATGATCATTTTTCAATCTTTTTCCTCATGTATAAACACATCTCTGCAGGTTAAATATCTTCACACATGTCCCTGCGAGAGATAATGGTGACAGCTGTTTACTCCACATCATCAATCACCTCGACTCAGTGCTAAGATGGTTCCTGTGGGCAGCAGGTTAACAGTACGAGATGCCAGCAAACAAGCACACATATACTTGTAGATCTAAGCTCTGGCCTAGTAAAAGCTACTTACAGCATTATTCGTTCTACCAACATTTGAATTCCTTTTGACAAATTAAAAAAGCATCAGATAGACACTGCAAGCATGGGGTTTAAAGTGCAGTCACATTATTGGGAACTAATTGGGAAGCGTGTTCGACCGTTGCAATACGTGCAAGTAATGATCCATAAGGAAGGGGCTCAGTAGGTGTGGATATGGTTGAATGTCCCTGGCTCTTCCCGGATACCCTGTTGAGAAAGTCTGTCACAACAGACGGTGATTACGGAGACGAACCGGCCCTTTCATCCAAAAAAACAGTCCCTCATTTCCTTTTGACTTTGGAAAATCCACAGGAACATTACTTTCAATGTGTGACAACAGAATGATAATATACCCATTACCTTCAATAGGTTTTTTTATGCCTTAAAATACAAATAACACATGTCTGTATGTGACAGGATATGTTGTGATGAGTCTGTGGTAGAGCTGTAATGCTCTGTGCAATGATTGCTATAGCTGATACATTGTGATATTTTCTGAAATCTCAGTGCATATGTCTGCAGGAAGTAAAACATATTTAAGGTTGGCAAGAACATTTTGTTTTGAAATGGTGAATTTAATGGTGAACATATAATGTTGCATTATGTTTCCACACAAAATAATTCTCTAGCTTTATAAAATTACTGTTTTGGTGATGTTCTTGGTAATTTTCTGAGCTTTGAACATTTTTTAACATTCTTTATAACTTCATTTTTTATAACTTCATATACCTGAAAACAGTTTATTCTGGATTTATTAGGTAGGGGTTTGTGTAAATAATAATGGATTTTTTTTGTTGTTTTATAGTTTAAAATATTATAAACTTTATTAAACATGTTTTTCATATATATATATATATATATATAAATTAATTTTAAGGGCCACGAAACCCCCCTATCTCAGCAGCCTGTTTTCACACCTCTAGTTTGTAAAAAGTCAGGAAAGTGGGTGGGTCCAGCTTTGTTTAGGTGGGAGTGTCAAGTGGGGAAAGAGGGAAGGGTTTGCATGAAAAGGGAAGTTTTATTATGTGCACGCGCTGATTTTCACTGAGGCAACACAAGTACAGACGCAGGGGAGATAGACAGTGACTACGTTTACATGGATATCAGTTAGCAAAATGTTTGCCCTAATCTGAATAAGACAAAAATACGATTAAGGTGTTTACATGAGTTGCTTTTTGGATGTTCCTTTTAAGATCTCATTTTACATGTTTTAGCACATACATTGATTAATGTCATTGCATCACCATGCTCTCCATATTTTCTCTAGAGTTTCATTCTTAATTTGCCGACTTTAACTGCAGTTTGGCACTTTCACTTTCATTCAGGAACATTTCATGCATGCCCTCATGACAAATGATATAATGTATGCGAGGAACTGCTGGAAGAGTGTTGTTTTAATGGAATTTGATACCGCAACTCTGCATTTTGCGAGGTAGGTGTCTGTGGTCCTTCACTGACTCGGTAGGTAGCGTCAAACAGCAGTGTGTAGACTATCCAGTCACAAAACGCGGCAAAAACTATTAATTCATTGATGTATTTTCTTTTCAGCTTAGTCCTTTTATTAATCTGGGGTCACCACAGCGGAATGAATCACCAATTTATAAAGCAAATGTTTTACACAACGGATGCCCTTCCAGCTGCAACCCATCACTGGGACACATCCATACACACTCATTCACACACATACACTACTGACAATTTAGCTTACCCAATTCACCTATACCATATGTCTTTGGACTTATGGGGGAAACCGGAGCACCCGGAGGAAACCCACACAAACACAATGGGGGGAACACGCAAACTCCACACAGAAAAAAATCATACACGTTGAAAATCCTACATGACGGTAATGGTTTGATTAATAGTTGATTGTTCACATGTTTACATTTGGAGGGCAGCATTTACAACAGATCTTTCAGTGCATAATACTGAAGTGATATTCTTGTAAACTTAGTAACTAAGGCCCAATCCCAATTCTACTCCTTAGCCCTTCCACTTACCCCTCGTTTTTGCACATTCATGTGAAGGGGTAGGGGTGTCCCAATTCTCTTTAGCTTAAACTGAGTCTCAAACTGAGATTCTTTTCAAACGAAGATCCACTGTAATGCACAGTACAGTTACGATTGTATTGCCACATTATATAGTTATGATAACATGATATCGTTGCCTTCAGTGATTTCCTGAAGATGAATCCCAAAAAATTACTTAATCTCATAGGAAACAAGAGATCACGATGACACATGATAAAATGTACAGGTGTTGTAGCGGTGTTCCATTTCTTAGGGGTAAATTTTGAAGCTCTTCCCCTTCACACTCTGTTTCAAGAGCCAAGGGGAAGGGGTAGGGGTACAAAAATAAAATTGGGATTGGGCCTAAATCATGTTGACTAAGGTATGTCTTTAAAAAACTGAAAGAGTACTGCTGACGATACTAACCAACTTTGCCATCTAAATAAACATAAACAAAGAACAAATTCGCATAGACAGGACAATCAACACCAACTGGAACCGTGTCTTTTTTTAAAAGAAGACGAGTGGCAAATCCGGGTTTCACCAGTTCCAGATTAGAAAAGCTCTCGGTTAAAATTGTTCCTTATAAACATATTTTTGTTGCGTGTTAGCAGACCACTGTAATCCACACATGTGGGTCCACACGTGAAATGTGCTGTCATCGCAGGGAAATGAAAACAAAACCTTTGTCAGGGCACATTTATAAACACAACACTGATGACCCATGCCTCCAAACAATTCTTCATGTTCTACTTGTTTAAATTACAGTTGGCAACACAACGTGGCGTCTCTCTGAACACTGTAACATCTCGTCTCGCATTGAGACGAGATGGCGGCGCGTTCGGTTCGCGAGGCTCAGTGTCTCTCCAGTTTCTGCAATTTTGCAGTATTATTCCTGCTCATTTCGGGTCTGTTCGTGCAGAACAGCAGTGCCTTTACATCGTACACCCGACAGGACATTTTGGATATTGGATTGTGCATTCCGGACAGTTTTATTAACAATCTTCGACTCATCCCTGAGATCGCCAGAACACCCGGGCCGAAGAGCCCTGCCCAGCCGGGCGGAAGTGCTCGGAGGCGGCGCAGAGAACGTAAACAAAGACGGGGGAAGCGCGGCGGGCTAAGAGCTAAGCTAAAGCGAACACCACACCGGCTCTCTTTACCCAGCATCTTTCTCGCCAATGTACGGTCACTGGTGAACAAAATGGATGAGATTCGACTGCGCATCAACCACAGCAAAAGATTATGGAACTGTAATGTCATGATTTTCACAGAAACATGGCTAAACAGCGGGATACCAGACAACGCTATATCGCTAACGGAGCATCAAACATTCCGAGCAGACAGAACGGCGGATGACTCCGGTAAGACCAGAGGCGGAGGATTATGCATTTATATTAACAAAGCTTGGTGCACAAATTCTGTCGTCGTTTGGAGACATTGCTCTGTTAACCTGGAATTTCTAATGGTTAAATGTAGACCGTTTTATCTGCCACGGGAGTTCACCTCCACCATAATAACTGCCGCTTATATCCCTCCCGACGCTGATGCCAAGCTCGCTATGAATGAACTTCATGCAGCCATCAGCAAACAACAGACTGCTCACCCGGAGGCTGCTTTTATTGTTGCGGGGGATTTTAATCACTCAAACTTAAAGACAGTGCTCCCCAAATTCCATCAGAACATTTTCTGCCACACAAGGGGAAACAAAACTTTAGACCAAGTTTACACAAACATGGCTGAAGCATATGCTGTGACCCCCCTCCCCCACTTGGGTCAATCAGACCACCTTTGTCTGTTTCTCACCCCCAAGTACTCACCCATCGTCAACCGTGTGAAGCCATCAGTAAGGACCATCAAAGTGTGGCCAGCGGGGGTGGACTCCACACTCCAGGACAGGTTTGAACACACAGACTGGAGTATGTTTGCTTCCCAGGCCACATGTGGCTCTCACACAGACATTGACAGTTACACTTCCTCTGTTCTGGAATATATCAACACCACCATAGACAGTGTTACAACCCAGAAACAGATCACCACATACCCAAATCAAAAGCCATGGATGAACAAGGAGGTGCGCCTCCTGCTGAAGGCACGCAACACTGCATTCAGATCAGGGGATGCACAGGCCTACAGCACTTCCAGGGCTAATCTGAAGAGGGGCATCAAAAAGGCCAAGCACTGCTACAAGCTAAAGCTAGAGGAGCACTTTTCCAACTCTGATCCTCGGCGCATGTGGCAGGGCATCCAGGCCATCAGCAACTACAAACCCAGCCAGTCCACCTCCACAGCCACAAATGTCTCCTTCCTGAACGAGCTAAATGACTTTTATGCCCGCTTTGAAAGAGACAATACAGAACCCTACACCAGGAACACTACCTCAACCGACCACTCCCCTATCACACTCACCTCCTCAGAAGTCTACACCGCACTGAGTCGGATCAATGTGCGTAAGGCTGCTGGACCAGACGGTATCCCTGGGCGCGTCCTCAAAGCATGTGCAGAACAGCTCACTGGGGTATTCACAGACATTTTCAACCTGTCGCTTAACCTAGCAACTGTGCCAACATGCTTTAAAACCACCTCTATTGTGCCAGTGCCGAAACACTCCAGCCCAACATGCCTGAATGACTACCGCCCTGTAGCACTCACACCCATCATCATGAAGTGCTTTGAGCGGTTGGTCCTGGCACATCTGAAAGACTCTCTGCCATCCACACTGGACCCACATCAGTTTGCCTACCGTGGCAACAGGAGCACAGAAGATGCCGTCTCCATAGCACTGCACTCTGTCCTCACACACCTGGACAATAAAAACACTTATGCACGAATGCTGTTTGTTGACTTCAGCTCAGCATTCAACACTGTCATACCCTCTAAGTTACTGATCAAACTCAGAGACCTGGATATCAACACGTCTCTCTGCAACTGGGTTATGGACTTTCTGACTAACAGACCTCAGATGGTTAGATCAGGCCACATCTGCTCCACCACCGTCACACTCAACACTGGTGTACCACAGGGCTGCGTGCTGAGCCCCTTCCTCTACTCCCTTTTTACCATCGACTGTAGGCCTGTGAACAGATCCAACACCATCATCAAATTTGCAGATGACACCACAGTGATTGGTCTAATCAGCAATAATGATGAGACTGCCTACAGAGAGGAGATACAGCATCTGGCCACTTGGTGCACTGACAATAATCTGCTCCTTAACACCAGCAAGACCAAGGAGCTCATTGTGGACTTCAGGAAGGGACGAACAGGCTCGCATGATCCCATCCACATTAACGGGATGGCCGTGGAGCCTGTCTCATCCTTCAAGTTCCTGGGGACCCACATCTCTAAGGACCTTTCCTGGACCACCAACACCTCCAGCCTGGTCAAGAAGGCTCACCAGCGCCTATTCTTCTTGAGGCAACTTAAGAAGAACCAGCTTTCATCAGCCGTCTTGGTGAACTTCTACCGCTGCACAATAGAAAGCATCCTGACCAACTGCGTCACAGTCTGGTATGGAAGCTGCTCTGTTGCTGAGCGTAAGGCACTGCAGCGGGTGGTGAAAACTGCCCAACGCATCACAGGGACTACACTGCCAGCCATAGAGGATATCCAGAAGAAACACTGTCTGCGCCGAGCACGCAGTATTCTTAAGGACACCTCTCACCCTGCTCACAGACTGTTTTCTCTCCTGCCTTCCGGCAGGCGCTTCAGGCTCCCCCGGACAAAAACCAGCAGACTGAGGAACAGCTTTTTCCCCAGAGCTGTCTTCCTTTTGAACTCTGCCCCTCACTGACTCTTTTGCCCCTCCAATACACCCCCCACACTCCTCTAACTTATAC